>NW_012267249.1:9802321-9825390 GCF_000151885.1 Dipodomys ordii | reverse complement strand
AGGTTAGGGAAATAATGTTGCTCTGGTTGCCAGCTTGGCAGGACTGAGGTTTACTCTTAGGTTCCTGAATCATGGAGACTAATAATTGTGCTTCTAGTCAAAATGGAATTGCAGGTAAGAGCATCTGATTTTCATAGCAGAGCCAGTTATGTGTTCTGCTGCTTATTATGGTAAACTGTGGACAACTGCTGATGTGATTACAGACAGTAGCTTTCTATTTAAGGAAAACATTAGGCTGTTACTGGTAGATTTCTGACACACCATTATAGAAGGCTTCCTGTTAGCAGGTAGAGGACAGAGAAATGGATGTGAACCTATTAGTATTAGAATTACATGTCAAAAAGCTAGAGCAGAGTTCAATTTATTTCTGTAATAATAAGCAAGCCACAGATTGACTTGACAATTATTTCTACTTCCACTGCTTGTGTTTTTCCTGAGATGAACATTCAAATATAAAATCAACTTGTTTGGACATCTTTTAGTAAATAACAGCCTGTGTAAATTAAAATTATCTTGTCAGAGATAAAATCCAACCATTTCTTAAGTAAGAATGAGTATTTTATAGTTTTCTCGGGTAAAGAATGAATGCATAGTAATAATATTTTGATGAAATGAAAATGTGGACTTGCTAACTGCATGTAAATTCTAGTTATGTTACTACTATATATTAAGTTATGACTACTTGGGGCTTCAGTTTATTCAGCTATATAAACTAATGTTCTTTACAACACTACCACTTATTGAATCCTTAAAATGGGATTTTCACAGCACTAATATTTTCACATTTCAATTATAAGGAAACTGATCTTCAGAAAAGTTATGCAATTTATGGCAATAGTCATACAGAGAGTTAAAGACAGAGCAGGATGAATCCTCATATTTGTAAGTTATTCATGTTTCTGTTCTTTTCTTCACTTCCCTCATTTGTATTTAATCTTATGGATGTTAATACTCTGTCTTACAGAATTATAGTATTGGCAGTGATAGGTTTGAAGTAGTGAAGTAATAAGTTTGAAAACTCATGCCTACAAACTTAAGGCACAAATATTTTTATTTATAGTTCAACTTGGCATCACAACATTGTCATGGGATCATTTTCTATTAATGTTGAGTAGAACGACTCAAACATTTGAAAGCTTTTGTAAATATTTAAGTCTTTCCTGAATGGCATTATTTTTCTGATCAGGCCTACTTATTATATGATGCTTATCTTTTCCCTTACTTCTATTTTCAAATATTGTGGAGGTAGGAGGGAAGGGATGGTAGGGGGAAACCAAAGGAGGAGGCAACAATGCTCAATAAGAAATGTACTCATTACCTTGCTCATGTAACTGTAACCCCTCTGTACAGCATTTTTACAATAAAAAATGTACAAAAATATTTTACAGATAATTTTAAATATCTTGAAGAGAATAGAATGTTCTCTTAGCAATATCTGAATGTACAGTTTGTAAAGTATTTTACCATGTGTTACATTGTTTCCCACAATTTTCTTCTTGTTTTGAAATAACTGTGTTTATTCTCATCTCATAGAATAGGCAAATGGAACTTAGAGAGGTATATCTCAGTTTATAAAAGCAAGAATTCAGGTCTTCATAATCCAAGAGTGGAGTGCATTCAATACCAAAGTGAGTTTTGGCAGCAATTATTTATAGTGTAGTTATGTGTTAGAGTTTTACTACTGTGACAAATACTTGAGAGAAACTGTTTAAAAGGAAGAAAGATTCATTTCAGCTCAGTTTCAAAGGTTTCAGTCCATGGTCACTTGGCTTCAAGTGGTGAGACAGAACATCATAGCAGGGAGCATATGATGGTAGCCGAAAGCAGAGAGGAAAAAAAAAGGGACCAGAGCCAATATATATTTCAAAGGTGTCTCCTGCCCTAGTGATCCACTTCTTCCTACTGTGCCCTACTTTCCACAGTTCTATTACCCCCAATAGTCTGTTAAAGTTTTGAATCCATCACTAGATTAAACCATTGATTAGGCCGGAGCCATCACAATGTAATTAGGTCTGAAATTGTACTCACATACACACAGATGTACTTGTAGGTATCCTTCAGTCCAATCAAGTTGACAATCAAGATTAACCACCACAAGTGGTTGCTCAGCAGGTTCTTGATTTATACTCATTTAGTTTAAATTTTGGCACTAGTTGTATGACCTTACAGCAATTATTTTACCTCCTGGTTACCCCAATTCCTCATCTTTATAATGAAGATAGTAGTAATATCTATTTCATAGTTATTGTTACTGTTGAGTGAGATGGTTAGCACAGTGACTAATCCATATAAACACTCATTAAATTGTAATTATCAATGTTTTGGCACATTTGTTTAGTATTATCTGTTCTAGTTAAATAAAGATGTACTTCACATATAAAACCATTTAAAATAAACTATCAGTTATCAATTCAAGGAACCCTATATAATCCCTTCTATAAGCAAAAGACTTGCTGGCATAGGAACAAAAGAGTCTGAATTGAATAAGTGAATTGTTTTTAAGAAAAAAAAGACACAGATGGTAGGAGACCATATTTTCATTTCATGATTGAAAAAGTTTATTTACCTTCCTAACAAAGTTAAAAGATGGACATAACAACTGACAGCAAGTTTCTATTATAATTGTTAAAATTGTTTTACTTAAAAAGGTATTATGAGTGGGTTGGGAATGTGGCTTAGTGGTAGAGTGCTTGCCTAGCTTATATGAAGCCCCAGGTTCTATTCCTCAGTACCACATAAACAGAAAAAGCCAGAAGTTGCACTGTGGCTCAAGTGGTAAGGTGCTAGTCTTGAGCAAAAAAGCTCAGGGACAGTGCCCAGGCCCTGAGTTCAGGCCCCAAGACTGGCACAAAACCAAATCAAATCAAAACAAAATTATTGTGCATGTATGGAATGTTTCTAGAAATAGAGATACTTTGTATGGAGGAAAGTATTTTCTTGATATCATTTTAGAAAAATGTAGAATAGAGAATTTTTGCAATTGTTATATTTATATTATTAAGTACATGTTATGTTCTACACATAATACTAGGAACCTCATAGATTTATGTCTTCAGAAACTCTTAACTCATAACTCTGAGTAAATAAAAATAATTTCTGAAAATACCCATTCCAGAAGACCATATGGACAGGGTCACATACAGGAGAAGGCTGTTTATTACAGGGGTGGACCATGCAGTCTCCTTCATGGGAGACAGGAATATGACGCTTGTCCCTATTTAGGGAATTATTATAAAATTGGGTATAGAGGCAGGAGGTACTTGTGTGGGCAGCTTGGTCTGGGCAGAAAGTGGGAATGCAGACCGATCCCTGAGAAGCCCTGGAGAGTTCTCTTTGTGAAGGGCAGGTGGAGGTTGTTCTCCTGGTGCAGCTGGGGGCTAAAGATACAAGCTGCTCTGGGAAGTGAAGTGGGGAGAGCCTGAGAACCTGAGATGGAGGGTATGCTAACAATTTCAACTCAACAGATATAGGAATTTAAGCTAGGTGAAATAATTTGCATAGCATTATACAGTTTGTAAAAATGGCTTCTGAGTATCGCAGTATGTCTCTCAAACCCGTGTTGGAATTTGAAAAACAAAAGAGCATTTTGTATCTCAGGTTTAAGCTTGAATCTTATTTTATTATATTAAAATTCTACTTTATTAGAGTTGTAAGATACTACAGCGAGGAAGAGTTACCATTGGATTGGTTTAGAGATTTATATGATTCTTTCTAATAGAGAATTTTGAACAAGGTAACATGGCTGAGAATTTTCTGGCATTCCATTTGTAAAGTCAAAATATTAAAATAATAGATTACAAAATTTCCTAAACTATGTTGATATTCATTTAAAAGTAGTATAGTTTTATTAACATTCACAACTTACTTCTCCTACCTTATACAAGTTTTGTCAGTTCACCAGTATATTTATATTGACATGAAGGAAATGCTTCTAAATTATCATCTTCAGCAGGTTTATCATTATCTATTGCTATAAATTTGTTTTTGATACTCCCTTATTTCCCCAAGTATTTCAACATGCTGAATGATGTTTGGTTTTCAATATATTTGTTTCAAATTTTTGGTAAAAATCTTATTAGTATGTAGCCTGGGTAATATTATTAAGTAATATTGTTAACCAACTATATTATTTTTCTATAGTAAGATGTCAGAAGTGAAATGTGAGCCAAAGATATCAATCTCAAAGAATAATTGTGAAGAAAAGTGTTGTACATTGCCAATTTTTGTACTTAACACATTCCCTTGTAATGATTTTAAAAAATCATTAGCATTAGGCAATTTGCTAATGCTTTATTATTAGTAATAATAGATCAGTTATTTTCTCAAAATATGGACTAGGCAAAGAAAATCTTGATGTCCTAGTACTTTTATAATTAGAAAAATTATTAACAAATGAAGAGCATTTCAAGAAAATTGATACTAGCTTTGTAAGACTATCTTGAAATGCAATGTGTATGTTTTTTTTTAAAGGACATACATCTGTGGTATAATTATTATTGTTTTAAATAAGTCAGTATGGTATACAGAAGAAAATACAGCCTATACGTCCTAATAATATTGATTATTTCTTGCTGCATTGTTTTGTGGCATTTCATCTTAAAGAAGTGGAACTTAGAACTCTGCTACATTTATTTTTTGTAGATAATTTGCTATATTTTTCTTCCTGGATGCTTATAAGCTTTTCCCTTCTATTAGTGTCATTTACACATAGATCTCATTCTATAGTGGTATACCCTTTGCTTAGTCTTCCTGAATCCTGAGTTTGGTCCTCAATACTACCATTTATATATACATATACATATACATATATACTTATACATACACATATATATTTGGGTTTTTACTCTGTAGATTTTCTTCAGTTACATCCTTAGTATTACTTAATCTTTGAGTGATTCTATCTTTTTTGGAATGACCTCTGGTTCCTGTCTTGTTCTCTGCCCTCAGTATCATATTCTGTTTCATTGCTTCAAATTTTTATTCTTCTCTGCTTTTTTATTTATTAGGAAATCCCATCTTCAATTCTCAACTCCATTTTATTGACTATATTTAAACAACATTGTCTCCCTTTGCATTTACCTGTTCCTATCCCTCTCCTTCATCCTCTTCCTCTCTGGAGCTAAGGCAGGAGAATCACAAGTTTGAGGTCATTCTGAGCTAAATAGTTGAGAGTGTGTCTCAAAATAAGAAATAATAAAGACATAATAAATAAAATTGTACTTGGATAGTAGAAAACCCACCCTTTTTTGTGATAGTATCTGAGTACTCTAATTTGATTTCTAAGTCAATTTTGATCAATTGTTTTTTTCTTCACTGTAGATGATGTTTTTTATGCTCATTTTTATGCTTGCTAACTTGTTATTTGATTACACACATTGTAAGTTTCACCTTGCTATGTCCTGGATATTTTTACATTTGTATAAATATTTTTGGAATTTGTTGGAAGATACACTTAAATTACTAAAAACAAACATGTGATCCTTTCAGGTTTTTCTTCTAAATTTTGTTCAATGTTGCCAGTAGCATTTGTTCTTTGCTTTTCCTCTTATTGAGGTAATGAATTAGGAAGTTTTCTGTTTTGTTGAAAATAGAAATTATTTGGTCTAAAACTAAACTAAATTTTGTTCTTTCAAGTCCTTTTTTCTTCCTTTACACATACATGTGTGAAAACCATCCACTGACTCTTTTGTGTACCATTTTCTTGGCTAGTAATCCACCATACAAATTGTAGCTCACTTGAGCTTTCAGTTTCTCCTTATTCTGTAGCCTGAAAACTTCAGGCAATAGGGTGGTTCAACCATATGGTTCATTTCATTTGTTTCTTTTCTTTTAGAGTCATTGGTCTTTGTAGTTTGACCTTCAATGTCTTTAAAACGGTTATTTCACATATATTTTAATATTTCCTCTTATATAGAAAGATAAAATAAGGTCCCTGTTGTTTTTTCTTTACTAGAAAAAATAGTCTCTTCACTCTTAGAATATAAAACATTTCTCCAAGAAGTATTCATATGTTACCATGAACAGAGCTAATATTACTAGGAAACATGTTACAAAACAAGTCTTAATCCAATTGCTACTTTGTACTTTTATATTTAAAATATTTTAACAGTTTATCTGTAAGCATACAAATATAACATATGATACTTAAAAAGCTTGAAATTTGGAAATTCAGAATTGTAGTTTCAACAATCCATCACAAAAGTTTTAGAAAAATCTTCTTAAAACTGAAGTAATAACATTCATTGTTTAGGGTATGTTAGTATTAGTGACTGTAAAGAGACTGGTACATAACATGTAATCAGAAATAGTAACAACAGGTTTAGGGCATTAACATCATGAGCCACAACAATAGTTAATATCATTAGAAAGGTAAATTTTATGTATTTACTAAGTAGTGACCAGATAAGAAGCAATAAATTGTAAGATAAGAAAGAAGAGGCTGCCTTTTTAATGTTTTTTTTTCAGAAAATGGAAAACAAAAATGCCATTTAACCACCCCTCATCTGACCTTATCTCCACTCTTAAATAATAAATGCCTCTAAGATAAAACAAAGAAAGAAGGATCTTTGTGCTGGCTGTGTTTATCATTTAAAATGTATCCACAGTGGAAATTTACTTAAAACATCAGAAACCTCTAACAGAAAAAATAAATGTAGTGATGGACATTCAGCTTCCAACAACATAGCTGCAAACGTTATGAGAAAAAAATGCTTCAGGCTCATGAGATAAAGTTTTGCTTTCTAATTTTGGTAGTCACAGATAAGATTATCCAATTTTGTGCTGATAAAGTTTGAAAATGTCCATATAAACCCCTGAATTATTTAGCAATACAGATTCATGGGGATCCAAGCCTATTTTAGTGGTTTGTACAAAATAATATTCTAAAAGGACAAAATAATATTCTTTAATTTTTTTATTTTATTGTAAAGATGCTGTACATAAGGGTTACAGTTACATGAGTACATTACTTGTCAATCATTGTTACCCCTTCTCTTATTGTCCCATTATCCCTTCCCTAGCTCACCTCCCACACTCCTCCTCACTCTCCCCCACCCCCTCACAAAGTTGTAAAGTTCATTTCCAATATACTGCCCTGTGGCTACCATTGTTGAAATGGGTCATCCTGTGTTCTTGTTTCAGCATTTTGTTATTCCCTTCCCCTCCACAGATTAGACAAATGTATATACAATATGAAGGATACCAAAATCTAGTACAGTGACAACAGGTGATATGCCATATGGGAAGTACATACAAAGGAAACAAACAGAAAAGTAACAGCTCCCTTATGACCCAGCAATCCCACTTTTGGGCATTTACCAAAATGAAAACAAACAAGGCCATACTAAAGCTACCAAAGTACAACTATGATGCCCTTCAGTAGATGAATGGATCAAGAAAATGTGGTATATATACAATGGAATTCTATTCTTCCATCAGAAAGAATGACACTGCCCCATTTGTTAGGAAATGGAAAGACTTGGAAAAAATCATATTAAGTGAAGTAAGCTAGTCCCAAAGATATTTAGGTCCCATGGTTTCCCTTATTTGCAATAATTAGTATACATATAGGATAATCTTATCAGATGAGCTGAAAAGCTCAAAAGCTATGTACATATGTCCATATAAGACAATGCTAAGTGAAATGAACCCCAAGATATAGACACAAAATAATACTCTAAAAGTAAAAAAGAAAAATGAAAATATTTTCATTGAAAATAATGAATTTTTCTTTTTTTTAAAATTGTGAACATACTGTACAGAGGGGTTACAATTACATGGACAAGATAATGAGTACATTTCCTACCAAGCATTGTAGCCTTCTCCTTTGTTTACCCTTCACATCCCTTCCCAGCCTCCCCCCCACCCAATCCTCCCTCCCCCCCCCCACCAAAGTTGTAAAGTTCGTTTTCGACATGACAACTTGTACTTCTCATTGCTGCAACGGGTCCACCTTTATCCTTATTTAAACGACTTGTTTTTCCCCTTCCCCTCCACAAATTATACCGACATCAAATACAGTGAAAGCAGAGGTTATACTGTGGGGGAGGGACATACAAAGCAACAAACAAATAATCTTATAAATGCGTTAGAAACAAATGCATGAAAGAAAAAAACATTTAAATACGAAAATAATGAATTTTTCTAAAATTAATTACCTTTAGTATCTCACTTTTAGTCCTATTCTGATTCTCCTTTACTTTTCAGCAGTCCTTGTTGTTTTCATTTATAAGCAATAAAAAGGGATTATTTTAATCAAAACAGTAATACTAACAACCACAAAAATGAAATAACTAAAATAAATGTTACCATGAAACAGCACTTCAAGGAACATTCTAAGAGCTTTGTATATCATAGCATATAATTTCTTACACAAGCTTGTAAAATACTATTTGCTAAACAAAGGAATAAATTCAGAGGGGTTGATAGAATCAGAGCTAAGACTGGATTATATGATTTTTTTAAATATGATTTTATTATTATTAAGATGTGGTACAGAGAGATTGCCATTTCATAAGTCAGGTAATGTGTACAATTCTTTTTTGGACAGTGTTACCCCTTCCTTCATTTTCCCCCAGTTTAAACTTTTATGCTTGGCCTTGAACCACAATCCCAGCATCTGTGCCTTCCAAGTAGCTCTGATTATAAGCCTGAGCCATCCAACCTAGCTTGTCCATTCTACTTTGTCTTCCTTTCTACAACTTCTTAATAGTGATTTTAATGTGTTTTAAAATTTTTTAGCAATTTTTTATTGTGATTAAGTGATTACATAAATTTCACAGTATTGTGAGATAGTGATACTCAAAATCACATTCTAACCTTCACGTGGCAAATTGTTTTTATTGTGGTTTAGAAAGTTTATGAATTCTATGAGCTTTGACAATAGTTTTTTTTTTCCACATCAGGTGATATGTACATTACTTTCCTTTTGCTTAGTGTCAGCTGTTCCCTCTTTCCCGCTCATTCCCTCCCTCCCATCTCTGTCATTGAGTTGCTTAGTTCGTTTTGGTCAATGACCAGTGCAGCTGATGGGTCACACTGTTGTATATTTTCCCCTGTTTCCCTCTGTTTCTGTGTCCTCTTCCTAGTTTCCCTCAGATGTGTACATATATACCATATGTGTGGTCAGCAGCATGGGGTCATTTAGTAATGATATGACCAGATGAGTGGGGGTCCTTTGTTTCTCGAGTCTTGTTTACTTTGTTGTGTCTCCTTACATTTTGGTTTTAACATCATTTATCAGGGAGACCATGTGCCCTTTGTCTCTTTGCTCTTGGCTTACCTCACTCAACATGATTTTGTCTAATTCCATCCATTTCCCTGTGAATGTCATAATTTTGTCCTTTCTAATGGCTGCATGATATTTTACTGTATATAGGTACCACAATTTTTGGATCCATTCATCTGTAGTGGGGCATCTGGGTTGTTTCCATATACTGGCTATTGTAAACAGTGCTGCAGTGAATAGGGAGGTGCATGTGTCCTTGTATCCTGGTTCTTGTTGCTGGGGTAGATGCCTAGGAGTGGTATGGCTGGGTCATAGAGGAGGTTTATATTTAGCTTTCTGAGGACCCTCCAGACAGCTTACCTAAGTGGTTGTATTAGTGTACATTCCCACTAGCAGTGCAATAGGGTTCCTCTTTCTCCATATCCCCTCCAGCATTTGTCGTTGGCTGAATTTAGGATGCAGGCCATTCTGACTAGGGTAAGGTGGTATATCAGGGTTGTTTTTATTTGCATTTCCTTTACAACCAGGAATGGTGAACATTTCCTCATGTGTTTCTTTGTGATTTTTATCTCTTCTTCTGAGAAGTCTCTTTAGTTCCCTTGTCCATTTAGTAATTGGTTTGTTAGGTTTGGGAGGGATTTGGTTCTTGAGTTCCCTGTATATTGTGTATACTGGATATTAGCCCCCTTGTCTGATATATTACTGGTAAAGATTTTTCCCAATTAGTTGACTGTCTTTCTAGTTTGGTTTCTATGTCTTTAGCTGTGCAGAAACTTTTTATTTTAAGGTAGTCCCATTTGTCAAGTCTTTTTCCAATTTGCTGTGACCCTGGAAGTGCCTGCCTGTGCCTATAAGTTCAAGTGTCTCTCCTACTCTGTCCTGCAGTATGGATTATATGATTTGAAATATGTATTTTTCAGTATATTTTAGTGTATCATAATAGTACCATAATTATTTTATAAAGTGGTATCTTCTTGAAGTTATGATTTAATATAATATAAAGCAGAATAGTGTGATTTTCAGGTCATCTGCACATGACTCAATACATTATGTGGTGAAGGAGTAGATGGGGAAAGATTTGAATCTTTTTAGCCTACTATTGTCATTATATATCTTTGCTGAGAAAAAATAATGTATTACATAACTTGACTAAAGTCATATTGCAACGATATTATAAATAAAATCCAAGTATTTCTCAGTTTAGTTTACCAAATATTGTATCACAGAAAACAGATTATAGTTTAGTAGAGAGAATATTGAAGACTTTCAGTCTAGTAAATTCAAAGCTTGGCTGTGACATATATTTGGATGACTAAGGAAAAGAGAATAACAGGACAGTTCAAGGATTACTGAACATAGTATCAGAGTTGACATCCAGAAATTCTCAAATAATATAACTTAGCCTGTGTTAGAGATGGGCCTCTGGGAGATGGTAATAAATGAAGTCATTTATTACTTCAGATAATGGAGACCAGTACACACTGGGTCCGCTGGATCCATAGAACAACCAAGTGTCCATTTAGTCAGTCTTCAATTAGAATTGATATACTTGGCTATTGGAAGAATCTTCACGTTAGATCCTTGACCTGTGGGATTAGAACTATTATGTATGTAGAAGACTATGTGAAAGTTCTTTGATTAACTACTGTTCAAGCAAAACTTTAAATAGGAAGAGGAAGAATGGCAGAGATTAGTGGAGTCATTAGAACTTAAGCTGGAGTCAGCAAACTTTTCATAAAGGATCAGATAATAACCACTTTAGCCTCTGTGTACCATAATGTGTCTATCATAGCTATAGAGCTGTAGCACATATTGTAAAAGCCTATAAAGATAACACATAAATTAACAAGAAATGGGTATATTCCAATCAAGTTTTATTTATAAAAATCAGGTTAACTGGTTGGATTTGGCTTGAAAATTGTAGTTTGATGACCCTTAGTCTAAAGGATTCAAAGCCTATAACATTTCATTCTGGCATCTGCATAAAGCAGATGAATTAAATATAGCATGGAAAATTCAGTCACATAGTTGTCCTGCATACAACTCTTAACTTTAATGTAGTTTCATAGCCAGAAAAGATTAGCAGCTTCTCACTTAGTATACAGTCATTGTATTGTTAAATGTAATAATTTTCTATAAATTAGAGGAGCTGAGTGAAAAAAATTGCTTTTACATGGGCTGGAAGACAATATTTCTATTCACTTCCAGTTTGATACCAACGATATGTTACTTTCCTATCTTCTGTCAGAATATAGCCAGAGAGATCTGGCTTCCTGGAACAGCATACAACATTGACCAATTATAAACAGATTAATTACAATAATATGTTTGGTGTAAGTGTTTGGAGGAAATGAGCAAGAATTGGTTGCTTCTTCCGTGGTTATGTTTAATTCAGATGTATACCAGAGGGCAAGAAATAAATCTCATAAAGATTTGATGATCTTCCACTTCACTGTTGATTTTAAAAATCCAGTGATCAAGAGCCTTCCAGGACATCCTTTCCAAACTAAATGACAAATAGTTGTATCCTTCATTCTTTATCCCAAAGAAGGAAACACAGATCCTAGTTAGACTTCTTGAGTTCTGAAGAAACCACATTTCACATCTAGGATACCTTTACTGGCACATGACGATTATATACCTGGATAACTCAATTTCACAATAGGTTTCTATGTTTTGTTACAATTTGTATCAGGTCCAGGATATAGTAATGTACCTCTGTCCCTTAGGCCATATAACTTGGCAGAGTGGGATGGTGGATGGTTCAACACAAAGAAAAGATGTAATATGCATGAGCTCTAATAGAATCACTACATAGTCTATAGTATTTCTAGCACAAGATGATACCACTTACAATAGAGAACTATGTATCTTTTGAGAAATAGTTCTTGATATGTCTCTATGGCCTTATAGAGGTGGAATGCTTTACAACAAGGCACCGAGTAGCAATTCATCTGGAACTGTCATTTATAATTTTTTTAGATTCATGAAGTCATAAAATTGGACCAACGTCAACCCATCATAAAATGGAAACAGCACACCTGGGATTAACTTAAAGTAGGACTAGTGGTTACATAAATAAGTAAACTTAACCTTTATTTCACCAGGCACAAATACATAAGCTAGATGAAGGGGTCCTCTAGATCTCACCTGTGGTTTTGTGGCAATATCCTGTATGACCAACTGAAAGAGGAAGAAAAGGCCTAAGTTAGGCTTATGACTAAGTCAAGTTAGTAGGTATCTGAAAGCCAAAAATGTATAAGACTTGCACTGTAGCCATACACAGGATGACCATAAAAGCAGGGATGAAGAAATCATCCCAAATAGGTGACATTAGATAAGCAGTGTATATGACTGTCTACTTTGTGAAGAAAGAGTCACATGAGGTAATAATATATATTGATTCTAGGGTAGTGATCAGTGTCTGACCAAATCCTCATGAGTTTTGAGGGAGAAAGAATGGAAGATTAGAAACAAAGAGGAGGATTGGGATAGAGGCATGTGACTGGACAAATGGGAGTAGGCATATTCAGAATGTCTTCCATACTATACTGATGATGCATGCCTTTGTGAAGAAACCTTATCCTCCTGTATCCCAAATATCATTAGGCTTCAGGCATAGCAATGAGCAAGATTAGAAAGTAACAGCTTTGTTTCCTTATAACTACAATTTCATCAGCTGCTATTTTCATTACTGGAGATTTCTGATTTTGGCCCATTTGCGATGGCTGTTTTAGTAAAGCCATTTTAACAAGAAAATACTTTTGAATCTTTGTTAATGCCCTTTAGGAAAAATTCACCAGGGAAGAATCACTAAACCCAATAGACAAAATAACCTGTCCATTTAACATCTTCAACTCTCATCATGAAATACCATGGAACTATAATAATGGATATATTAATATAGTAGGCATAGGAAGTTATATGTTATTTCAACAGCAGGGGCTCCTAATTATTATGGCTAGCATACCTATTATCATCCCTCACTTTCCAATCTAACTGTGAGACATAGAGAGCAATGCCAGGTCTCCATATGCACTATTCATAGAAGATATCAACTGGTGACTTAGGGATTAGTTAACTCCACTGGGTTTTTTTCCGTAAAGTTCATCCTCTAGATGTCTAGTCTAGTTGAGAAGTTGTGTTTTTTGTGTACGGTATTACTATTTAACACTGTATAAAGTGCCCAATTTAAACATGATAGATTTTTCACAATGAATCAGAGAAGAACCTAATTGATCATCTCTTAACATTCCCTTGGATCATTATAACTATAAATGGATATGTGTAGAAACCTTTCAGAAAGATGCTTTATTTTATTTAAGTAGTTGTACAAAGGGATTTCAATCCAACATGTCAATGCATCTTGGTCATTGTCACCCCTTACGTAATTCTCCCCTATCTGTCTCAAGGAAGAGGTTTAGATTAGAAAGGGCTCAAGGCCATATACCACCAGGTAATATCACATTACCTCCTAAAGTGAATGTTAATGAATTTAGAATGAGGTGAATTTAGAATGACTATTGGAGAAGGGAAAGCATGGATACCAGTTGATGCCCTAAGACCCACTGTAATGACCAGAAAGAAATGAAATTTGTTCAACTAACCTCTATTTTCTAAGTTTATGCTCAGAAAATTCACAGATTCCCAAAAAAATTGTTTCCTGAACCTCTAGAGAAATAGATCTATGAAGCTCAGTAGTTGTACTGTGATAGCTATGAAAAAGTTCTGTTGGTACCTTCTACGATACAAATATAACTTTGATTGACTTCCTCAACTTCTGCCCTCTTTATTCACTAATTTGCCTCAGTTCTCATTTCCTCCAGGCTGGTAGTGGAAACAGGAGGGTCATGATGTAAGTTCTCAGTCCAAGGCTGAAGGCCTTAGATACACGTGGACTTAGTGGTAAAAGTACCAGAGTACATGAATATCTGATGCTCCATGACAAGAAAAGAAGGATTCTATTGTTCCAGGAAAGAGTAAGAAAATTCACCTGTCCTCTGGCTTTTTATTTAATCTTGGTACAAGGCAAATGGATGGTGTCCATCCATACTGAGGGAAAATTGTCCTACTCAGTCTACTTACCCCTCAGAAATACCCTCACAGACATATCTAGAAACAGTGCCTATCAGTCCTTAGATATTCCTTAACCTAGTCAATTCTAATCACTGAACACAGAAAGAGTTCTAGTCCTGGCTAATTTGTTATAATCATGGTATAGTTGAAGACTCTTTCTAGCTTATCCTCTTTCTTTGCTCCTCCTTTCACACAGTCTGGTCTCTTCATACATACTCATTATTCTTCCTCTCTGTCCTTCACATTCCTCTCAAATTTCTTGCATATGTAATTCTGTTTTGCAGTTTGCTTCTCAGACTCAAGCTAAGCTAAAAGGGTAGGTCCTCAGTAAATTTTCATGAATGTATGTTTAGTGCTTTTTGCTATTTTGAATCCCTGATAGATATAAAGCATTTCAAACATTTTTAGGATTCCATGTTCATTTTTATTTAGTCATGTGATAGATTATATCTTGGCTACCTTTTCCTCCTAATGTTTTATGTAAAGAACACAGAATTATGCAAAGCTAGATGTGTTTGTAGTGACTCTGATATTTATTTTCTACAGTTTAATAATGTGATGTGACCTACAGCACAACAGTCAGTCTCTCTTGGCTTTAGCTACAAAATACAAACCATACTTATTTTATGGGTTTTCAATGTGGAATGATGAAATATATACATATTTCCTGAGATCTGTAATATAGCAAATGCTTAGTAAATGTCACTCCTATTTCCAGTAGTCCTATTTCCTATTTCACTATCATATGGTTTGGGTTTTCTGATTTCTTCTGAATGAACACTTTGAGAAGTGGAGAACATCTTACTCTGCTAGTTTCTCTCCTGACATTTCTCAATCTCTGGGCCATCTGATTTAAACACCTGTATGGTGTTTACATCAAATCTAGGGACCTGTATGGTCCTTAGACTTGTCTACATTACCAAACCTAAGGAGACACTTCAAATAGTAGGATATTGTGGGGCCACTTTCAGTGAATAACTCCTGCCAAGATTCTACCAGCTTTATATGTTATCTAAATGGAAGGGAAGACATAGTTTCTCTTTCTTCTGAAAGCTCATATCTCCGGAGTCATGTTTATAATGAACTATTAGCTTACTAAATCTTTGGATAAGATATGATTTATGCTCCTTTGGGTCCAGCAATAGAAATCTAATGCCTGAACATGTTCAGAAAATTTCATCAAGTTCCTATGGGAGCCTCACTAGGCCTCTTGCAGTGTGCTTCTTCAATAAACCCAATAAGGAGATGAACATATCTGAACAACTGCTTTAATTTCAGAGCTTGCTAAGACGAGAAAGCTAAATAGTTGAAGAAAGGAGGACAGAGACATGATGTAACCTTATAGAGGATTCTTTTCTGAAATTGTGGGTTTAATAAGAAGGTAAGAAAGAAGGAATGACGAGGAGCTAACATGTTATAAGTATCTGTGTGAATCCTTACACTAAATGTTCTATATAAATTACATGTATAATACAATTTAACGTCCACATATGCCTTCTTGGATGACATTATTCTAATTTACTGATAAAAACAGGAGTTACAAACCTAGTATATTCAGAGTCATTATTAGTATGTAGATTGTTCTGACTTCTTGAGTCCAAGTAAGTTTATGCTAATAAGTAACTTTAAGCTAATATGCCCATAAGAGAGAATGAGATATGAATAGAAAATATTTTAAAAGTAAACATTAAAACATGTAGCTTTAGGGCAAAGACTACAGTAGTTAGGGAAGGAAGATAAGCAGTTCATGAACTGGAAAAGCCAGGATTTGGTGTCAGGTATACTAATACTGGCCTTAATTAACTAAACCTTACAGAGAAAATCCTTGTCTCTAAGAAAACTCACCAGGCTCTCATTTTTTTTCTAAGACTAGGAGACTAAGCAAAGGAGAATGGACAGTAGCACCAAGGTTACTGTAGAATTGCCTTCTGTGAGGTACAAATGAATAGGGAAAAATACCTCATGTCTGCTTCTGCAAGACTGAAGGGAAGCATGTGAGTTAAGGTTGAACTTGCCTACATGTAAAGAAAACCAAAACAATACTTGCTAAAAATCTCAAAGGCTATCAGAAAACCAAAATAATACTTGCTCACAAACTTAAAGATTTGGTTATTTCTCTAATATAAAAATGTGCTGTTAAGACCTGCCCTGGTTACATTATGAAGGAATCAGAGATCAGGCTTCTTCTGTTTTTCTGTTTTATCTATTTTTATTGGCAAATATCTTCAAGGGTCATTTCATGATTTAAAGGGAGATACAGTAGTTCGAGCCATTCTGCTCCAATTGCAGGCAAAAGAAAGCTGACTACAACTTTCAATTAAGTTAACTGATATAAAGAGACTTGATTAGAAATTTTATCCAATGCCTTCCTATAACATTTGATTACTATTAGCGGGTAAATTGAATTGTTTCATATTTTCATATTTTTGTACATTTTTATTGTAAAAATGCTGTACAGAAGTTACAGTTACATGAGCAAGGTAATGAGTACATTTCCTATTGAGCATTGTTGGCTCCTCCTTTGTTTTAACTGGGCATAATGTTATCCTCTACAAATCAGAGCTCTGTTATGAGGGAGAGGAAAAAGAGAGTGAATAGGCAGCTAGTAGTCCCTATTTTAGCTTGACCCATTAATTTGTCTCTTGAAAGTCCTGTCACTGAATTCAGCATTAAGAAATAATGTGAAGTAACACTTTCATGCATTTATGTGGTGCCAGTCACTGTGCTAAATTTTATTAAGAGTTTCAGTTCTATTCACTAATCATATAGAAGTATTACTTTCTTTTGCAGAAGGAATATTCAACATACATTTACTTCTTGTTTAAAATGATGGTGGTCATACTGATGATGAAGATAATGTTAATTAAAATAATATATATTTATTGAATATTTATGATGTTGTTAATATACTAAGGGTTTTTATGTCCATGCATATACTGAGCTAACATGTTAAACAATAAGTATAAGTCATTCCCAAAACATGCTGGTATTACCAAAACATATTATGTGCATGTTACAGTATTTCCTTTCTACAGTGAGTAAAACAAGCCTCAGACCATGTAAGTAACATTTCCTGAAGTCCACTAGCTAGTCAGTGGCAGAGCTAAGACTATCATAAAGCCTTTCTAAGTGCAAAGCTTTTCTCTCCCTCCTTCCCTCCCTCCCTTCCTCCCTCCCTCCCTTCCTTTCTTCCTTCCTTCCTTCCTTCCTTCCTTCCTTCCTTCCTTCCTTCCTTCCTTCCTTCCTTCCTCCCTTCCATC
The DNA here is from genome assembly GCF_000151885.1 of Dipodomys ordii. Lineage (NCBI taxonomy): Eukaryota > Metazoa > Chordata > Mammalia > Rodentia > Heteromyidae > Dipodomys > Dipodomys ordii. Next base: position 9,807,828 of record NW_012267249.1, on the reverse strand, counting down.
CTTCGTTTTGTTCGTTCATTACCATTATGCTATATGCCCCCATAAGTGACAGTGGTAGAGATTAAAAGTGGTATTCCTCTGGTCCTTGTCCTTGAGGAGCTCACAATCCAACAAATTGACATTTATATTATATAAATTATACAAATAATTGCACTGTCACTTCACAATGCTATATTTTAAGTTTGTCAGGTTGTAATGAGAGTATTGAATTTAATGGGAGTGTTCAAGGGAAATAGATTTATGGTCTTTGTCTTCCAATGAAACTTAGTAGTGGAACCACTTGGGTAACACAACCTTATGAATGTGAGGCATTAATGCTATAAATGTTCCTAATTTTAATCACCCTACTACTCTATCAGTTAGTAAACAAATTGGTAGTTTAAATAGAAAAATAAAATCCTAGGAAGACAGTTCTGAGATACTTAAGATTATATAATTAGCGAAAGCTTTTTGACCCTACACTCCCATTTTCTAAAGCTGAATTATAGAATCAAAGGATCTTGATGTTTGCAAAGGTTTCCTTATAGTGGAAATGGTTACACATGTTTTTTCATGTAAATTCTTACAAATTGTAATATGATTAGTATGTAAAGGACAGAGACACACTAGTTTGCCAGAATTTAGTTTAGTTTCTACTTCAGGCAGGATTGAGTCTGTGTGAAAGTGTCACCAACAATGCATGACACCTTAGGAAAACAAGAGGCCAAAAAAATAGCTGAGAAAGACATATTTCATTTGTTTTTCTTACACTGTTTCCAAGAATTAAGTCACTGCCAGGCGCTGATGGCTCTTGGCTATAATCCTAGCTATTCAGGAGGCTGAGATCTGAGGATCATGTTTCAAAGTCAGCCCAGGTAGGAAAGTCTGTGAGACTCATCTCCAATTAACCACCAGAAAACCGGAAGTGGCACTGTAGCTCAAGTGGTAGAGTACTGGCCTTGAGCTGAAGAGTTCAGGGATAATGCCCAGGCCCAAAGTCCAGACCCCACAACTGACAAAAAAAAAAGAATTAAATCACTAAACATTAAATTAATAAGTAAATAAATAAATAATCTGATTTTAGAAATACTTTTTATGTGTTGTTCAATTCCTCTCAGTCTGTAACTGACTTAAAATGTTGTGGAGGAATTAAGTGAGGAGGGGGAGGACTCTGAAAAACAGTTCACAAATGAGATTGCACCTGAGCTGGATCATTAGGTAAAGGGAGGAAGGACATTAAAAAAGGAAAGACTTTCAAAATCAAAGCAAACTTTGTTTTTGAAACTTGACATGATGAGGACAATAACAACAATGGCCATGTATCCCACATTTTGAACATTTTATGTATGTATTGCACTGTTTGTAGGTAATTTCCATTGATTTTTCTTATATGATCTTTACAATAACCTTGAAAGTTGGGTTTTATTACTCCATTTTTCAAATTAAGATATCTATACACAAAGTAAATAGTTAATTTTCCTAGCTAGTAACTGTACAAAGTAGTTAAATTTTTCTAGCTAGTAACTGTATGAAGTCTTTTGATCCAATAGCTTTTAATTTTTTGGCTAGACATGCCTAAGTTTGGTTACATTGTAGGTTAAGAATACTTAAAAAACACTTAGTCACCAAAAAAGAGATAACTAAAATTACTATATCACCTTTGGAAGTCAAACAGCATTACCTCAGCATAAGTAAAATTAATCCTTCACAACCTGGTGGTTTGGTTGGCCTAGTGATACTTCTTTCCGATTATTAGTATTTCTTTTTGGTATTTACCATTCAGGAAAATGGTTTTGTGATAATGTAGCAGATGGATAAAAAGAATAAGAACAAGTGAATAGAACAGTAATATACCCATTGTTAAAGCTTCCAAATCTTGGCAGAAAAGTAGTACAGGAGATTGGAGAAAGCAAACTCATACACAGATTATAAATATCATACCTAGGAGTGGCTAATGTGAAGCAACATGATGGAAAGATAATTGTGGTATCCCTGGACTGTAGGTATAGAAGCTGCTTAGACACTACAAGTAAAATTATTTTGTTATCTTGGGGTGGGGATGGGAATCATTTATGTGGATAGTGGATATGTGACTTAAAATGTCATATAGGTGAATTTGTTACTTAAAAAATGACATTGTCAAAAAGAAAATATACATGTTACCTGACTTATGGAACTATAACCCGTCTGTTTTTAGTATTTCCAAATAAAAATAATAAATATAAAAAATTCATTTAGGTTACACACACACACACACACACACACACACACTTTATTCTCCTTCCTCTAGAACAGTATCAAAGACAAAGGCATAGACTGTAAATGATAAGATGGGGCATAGGTTACACCCAATGCCCAAGTAAAATGAAGGCTTTTCTTTTATTAGAAAGGGAGATTCATTGAAGATTTGAGATCAGGAAAGTATCATAAAGCTGCTGTAAATTTCGTATATCTTCCTTAGTGTTTTGCACATATTCAGTACTGAAAAGAATATATTGATTTAAATGATGTGGGTCTAAATAATTTAAGTAATTTACAATGAGATTCTATCCTAATTGTCCCAGAAAGAGCCAAATAATCTAAATACCTTTTGCTTTTGAATTGTGCTAATAGTATTAATTCTGCCTCTTTTATAATTTTTTTCTCAGTATATGTGCTGTCGTCCTTTATAAAATTCAGCATAAATCTCTGTGTGAGAATGTGATTTGACAGATTTCTCTAACATCAGGCCATAACTACAAACTGTCAAGGCATGTCTGGCAGCTGTCTCATCTCTTCATATCTACATAATCCTTTAAAATCAGATACTGTGCCATCCAATAATTCAGAAGATTGTATGTATTTTATAAAGTTAAACCATCTCTCCAACCTTTTGGAAAATTTAGATGGGTAAGTTTAAGAGGTTTTTGTTCAGAACACTTTTAAACCTAACTATTTTGTTCCTTGCACATTTGTCTATCCTAAAGTATCATCTCTATTTTATCTGGGTTTTCTGTTTCAGCAAATAGACAAGTACCATGACCTTATCATCAGTCTCTCAGGGGATTTATAATGAATCCTTTTCCTTCTCCTTTGGAAGAGAGACATATAACAAAACTTCTTTGAAGGGTTATTGTTGTAGTAAAATATTTTAAGAGAAACAGTGTAATGTAGTGAAAAGAATGGTTGATTAGAAGGCAGGAGACCTGTACTCTAGTTTCAGCTGTGTCATTGTGCTAGTGATGAGTTGGGTTCCACAAAGGTACTTAATTCTCTTATCTCTACAGATTCTTATATAAAAAACAAGAGTAGGAGTAAATATTTTACTAATTTATTTTACAAATATAGTTTATGAGCCTGTTTTTTGTTTTTGTTTGTGGCAGATTCTTATATAGGAAACTTAATTTGACTAATATATACTTTATGATATTAACGGAATTAAATATAAGAGCTGGAGACAGAAAAATAACACAATAAATTATATGAAAGAAGTGTGCATTAAAAAAAGAAATGCACAGAAATGGGAGTGGAGTATAGCAGTACCTAATGAATTGAAGTAATCAGGAGATTTTTTTTGAAAGGAAATAGATTAACTTAAACTGAATGTTTAAAAATGATCTGGGCTGGGAAGGTGGCTCAGTGGTAAAGTGCTTGCCTCACATGCATGAGGCCCTGGGTTCAACTCCTCGGCACCACATAAGCAGAAAAAAACCAGTAGTGGCGCTGTGGCTTAAGTGGTAGGGTGTTAGCCTTGAGCTGAAGAGCTGAGGGACAGTGCCCAGGCCAGAGTTCAGCCCCCATGACTGACAAAAAGAAAAAAAGAAAAAAATTATCTGAAATATGATGTGCCCCCTTTCCTGATGAATGAGATTGTAATTTTTCCTTCATATCCTTTGAAATTTACTTATTAAAAGCAGCTGCTGTTTAAAAATTATCTGCACTAGAATTTGTTTTACATACTGTTAGTGGAAGTGAAAATATGTACAACTACTTTTGGGAAAACACTATGAAAGTACAATTGGAGCAAGCACAGATACAGTTGTATATAACGTTAGTTTTTCAGTTCCAGAAATGTACACATACATTCTCCAAAAGACATCTCAAAGATTCCTATTTGTCATAGTGAAGCTTTGGAAATTATTCACATGGTTGCAAGCTGTGGAATTGAAAATTGTTTTAAAATCATTACATGCAATACCATACAGCATTCAAAATCATGAATTCCAGCTACATGTAACAACATGGAAAGTATCTCATAAAGTAATGTTGAGATGAAAGGGATAGACATAAATCATTTCTGTGTTTCTATGAATCATAGAATCTAACCATACAAAGTAATCCATAGCATGAAAAGTCAGGATAGAGATTATCCTTGGCTGATGCATAGTGCCTGGAAAGAGGCTTCAGTAGTACTGATTATGTTGTTTGTTGACTATGAGGGATACCTACACAGGTATACTAGCACCTAAAAACATAATTAAGATTTGCTTTTGTAATTTGTTCTGCTTTCAGTGGGAATGACACATCTGAACACAACCTAAAAAGAGTAAGAGTTAGTGAAGATCATAACAAAGAAATGTGTTCTGTAGAACAAAGAGAAGAGCAAAGGGAACAAGCCTTAAAAAATAGTAATATTTTCTGTTCCTCGCATGCTGTAATTATAATATTTATTTTTTTCATTTTTCATTCATAACTCAAGTATTGAGGCTTATTATATGTCTTTCTTCAAATAGCAAGTACAGTGAAAATAATAATACAGATAATCTTCAGAAGTAGGGCAAAGCAAGATGGCTGCAAATTAGCATCTTTCTGTGACATCATCACAGACACACCAAACTATTGTCACACCAGATGACCACCAGAAGAGGTAAGGAAAACAGAACTGACACTGCAGTAGGTTTATTCACACCAGCATTGACAGAAATGTGCCTACGACCAACCTAGATTCCAGAGAAGTGCTGATGCCCAGAGTAGCATAGCAAGAGCAGCACAGTGACAGCAATAGCTCACTCTGACATGGTGACTTTCCAAATACATTTGGGACCATAGGCGTCACTTTGCAGGAAATCCCAGCAGGGTCCTAAGCAATGTGATCTCAGGGACTGTACACCCAGAGGTAGCACTGTGTCACAGATATAGGAGCCCAGTGGGTCCAAGAACACCCTGAGAGCTGGATTGACAGGGACCTGAGAGATCTCTACAGGTCAAGTAGGGAGAGAAATCAGAGTACAAGAGCCAGTATGGGAATTTGCAAATAGTCTACTTCCCCTGGTGAAGCTCTGGCTTTAGAGTCTTATAGGAGCTGAGTGGCTGCTCTGGCACAGAGCTAAATATTCAATACAGACAACCCTTACTAGCCTCACTGGTTCTGACTTGGGTTGTCAAACTGCCCTTGTGGTGAAGGAGAGGAAGCATTTTCTCTATCAATGAGGAAAATATTGACTGTTTTTGTTTTTGTCTTTTAGGTTTGTTTTGTTTGTGTTATATATTACTTTCTTTGTTTTTTCATTCCTTTTCCTTTCTTTTTCTTTCCCTCCCTCCCTCCCTTC
>NW_012267249.1:9787640-9802271 GCF_000151885.1 Dipodomys ordii | reverse complement strand
TCCTTCCTTCCTTCCTTCCTTCCTTCCTTCCATCCTTCCTTCCCTCCCTCCCTCCCTCCTTCCTTCCTTCCGTCCTTCCTTCTGTCCTTCCTTCCGTCCTTTCCCTTCCTTCCACCTGCTGGACCACAACATATACCCTTTTTCTTTTGTTGCTGGAATTCAGGCTGAACTCAGATCTTCCATCTCTTATTCACCTTTCTTGTTCTACCTCTTGAGCCATGCCAATTTAGCACTTTGTTGATAATTAAAGATAGAGCCTCACAGACTTTTCTGTCTGTCTGGCTTTGAAATGTAATCCTCCAGACCTCAGCCTCCTGAGTAGTTAGAATTACAGGCATGAGACACCATGCCTAGCTAACAATCACCTTTTAATACTTACTTTGTATCCATCTCTTCTCCACTCCCCCATCCTTTTACTCTCTCTTACTTCTGTTTTTTTTTCTTTACTTATACTGGTTCTTTCTCTTTTTTATTTTCTCTCTCAATTCCCTCTTCCACAATCCTTCTTTGTTGCTATTTCTGGCAGGTTTTAGCTGGCTTTTGCGCCTTATTTTTGTTTTCTCCTTTCTTTCTCACTATACTTTTAGCTGCATCTTTTCTATTTTCTTCTCATTACCCATCTTTTCTACCTTTAACCTCCTTTTTTCTATATTTATTATACCATAAACCTTGTACGATTCATTAGTATTATTTTTTCTATCTTTTATCCATTTCTGCCTTTATTTACTAATGTCTACCTAGTTTGCAAGGCATTGTCTGTGCTTCTTTACTCTTTTAAAGACACTGAAGCAGTGTCTGTGATTTTTTTAAAGGATACTATGCTCTCATTCTGGGTGTCTATCAACTGTGATTGCTTCTGCAGCTAATCATCTTCCTTTGTAGAAGAGAGAGCTAGACCTAGTGTCTTGAACACAATGGACAAATGTTTCAGTACCGAACCACATCTCCAGTCCAGTGGTGAGAAAATATACCACAACCCATCCACTACCCACTCTTGCCTAAATATTGTAAATAATCACTTTAAATAAAAGAAAATTTCCAACAATAAACAGCCTCAGATGCATAAATCCCAGCGTAGAAACAAACTACTATTTTTTAAAAAAGATATCATTTCTCCTTCAAAAGTCAATAATTCTGCAATCAGAGTTTAATAATAGCAAAGCAGATGAAATTTTAAACAATGAAAAGAACAATGATAAGAATGATCATGCAATTAAAAAGGACCTGAATGAATTTCTAGCCAGAATAATAAGTCAAGAAAGAAATAAAAAGGATCTAAACAGGAAAGGAAGAACTCAAGTTATCTTACACTTAAGTTATCCTATACTTAAAAGGCTGTAAAGATCACACACACACACACACACACACACACACACACTCACACACACACACACACACAATAAAATCTGGCAAGATTTTCACAAGCAAGATACAAAATTAAGACATGCAAATTTGTCTTGACCTTTGATTCCCCCTTTCAGAGCTGTGAGCAATCAATTTCTGTTGTTTATAAATTGCCCAGTCTAATGTATTTAGTTATAGCATCAGAAATTGATGAAGATACGAACCCAAACCATGCCAAAACCTTTATTTTGAGTCTTGCTGAAAACAGGTGACAGACTCAAACAAGATAACCAAGGAAAGGTTAATAAAGGACAAGTGTGTGAATAGAGCTGAAAAACCAAAGTGAGATAATGAAGTTCCTCAGCTGGAGCAGTAGTAAAAAGTTGCTAATCTTTCTTCTGTGGAAAAAAAGCTAGAGCTCATCTAAGGTACTATCAACATGAAAGAGATGAGAAGAGAATGGTCACTAACCCCTTGAATGAATACAAGTGGCTTAAAGAGAGGAGGAATAAATCCAGAACATATTTTTCCCTATCTTGCAATCTCCCACTAGTACTGAGCTCCAGGAAAAGTGGATCTACAGGGTCCCAAGAGACAATACTCAAATCATAATGAGTAATTGGTTAGATTTATGGGTGTCAAATACATTATAAAAAGTAGATTCAAGGTATTACTAACACTAAAATAATGGCTCTGGATGGAGTTGATTCAGGACCTTAAGCAGGAAGAGAATTTACCGTTCAGCTCTAAAGTCTAGTTAGCCTTTACTTTTTTTTTTTGGCTGGTCATGGGGTGAACTTTGGGCCCGGGTGCTATCCCTCAACTCTTCAGCTCAAAGCTAGCACTCTACCACTGAGCCACAATGCCATTTACTAGCACTCTACTACTGAGCCACAATGCCATTTACGGTTTTCTGGTAGTTTATGGGAGATAGGAGTTTCATGGACTTTCCTGCCCAGGCTGGCTTTGAACCGAGATCCTCAGATCTCAGCCTCCTGAGTATCTAGGATTACAGGCATGAGACACCAGCACCCGACTAGCCTTTAATTTTGTACTAATTTTAATTTCATATAAAATATCTTGTAACATTTCTTGTAGAGTTTGAACTAAGGCCCTTAAACTTGCTGGGTAGACACTCTCCCCACTGTGCCATATATCCAGCTCTAATTTTGCTGATTAGTTTTTCAGATAGGGTTTTTTGTTTTTTGCCTGGGTAATTGGCTGGGAAAGATCTACTTATGTTAGGCTTCCCATTTATCTAGGACAGCAGGTTTGTGCCATCAGATCCAGCTTTCCTTGAGAAGTGTTCCCTTAAACTCTTCTGCCTAGTCAGGCCTTGAACTGTAATCCTCTCAAACCTACCACCCAAGTAGCTAGGATTACAAATATGAGCCACCAAAGCCTGGCTAACACTTTAAAAACACTTGTTTATTATTCTTTTTTTCATTTTCTTTGTTTTTGTCATGATAGGGATTGAACTCAGGGTCTTATGCCTACCACTGGAGCCACATCTGTCTTTTTGCTTTTCTAGTTTGAGGGTTTGGTTTATTTTTTTCCCCAGACAGAGCCTCACAGCACTTTTTCCCAGGGCCAGCCTCAAACTGCTATAACCAAATACATTAGATTGGGCAATTTATAATGAACAGAAATTGATTGCTCATAGTTCTGGAGGTTGGGAATTGAAGGTCAAGACAGATCCTTACCACCTCTTCCTGTCATTACATTTGGAATTAGATTTCAACAGATGGATTTTGAAGAGACAAAAACATCCAGACCATGGCAGTTTGGTTTGGCTTTGTTTTCAGTGACATGCTGTGTCAATCCTGTTCTTTCTTCAGAATCTTGTCAAGGGTTACTTCCTCTGAATTTAATTTGTAATTTAAAAAAATCTGTATCCGAACTAAATCTATTGCTTCACTATGTGACTTTGGGGAAATTTCTCATTTCTAGACTTCAGTTTTCTTCTTTGTAAAATAGGGAATATACTTCAGCCTAGTTGTTAGAGGTATTAAACAAAACTATGGTTTAAAAGTTCCTGCCACTAACTATAATCTTAGTAAATGTTAGGCTTTTTCCCCCTTTCCCTCCTCAAGCCATCTTTATTGATTTTCTAGTTTTTATTGCCATGCATTTGTTTGCCTCTTGCTTTGAATTTACTTTCTAATTGTTTCATTCTAAATGTCTTGCCTTTTAAAATCTACTCCGATTTTTTTAAGGCAAAGAATTGTACAGAAGTAAGAATAATGAAAAATTGTGTGTGTTTTGAGAATTAATAAAATTTTTGCAGGTATGTCTAAAATCCCAGCTACAAGGTAGACAGTGATCCAAAAGATTGTATTTGAGGTTATGCTGGGCAAAAGCTAGCAAAAACCCACCTCAAACAAACTGTGTATAGTAGTTCATTCCTATAATCCTGGTTATGAGGGAGGCCTAGGTAGAAGGATCTTGGTCTTATCTTCTCCCAGAAAATAATATGATAAATTATCGAAATGCAAGTAAGACAAAAAAAGAAAAAAGTAAAAGAAAAGACTGGGAGTGTGGAAGAGGACCTTCCTAGCAAGACTGAGGCCCTGAGTTCAAAACTTCAATACTTCCAAAAACAAACTAGTTTTTAATTTCTATTGTACACCTAATCCTTATAACTATATAATGGGAATAGTTTAAAGATGAAGTAACTGAGCCTCAGAGAAATTAAATTACTTACTTAAGATTATAGAGCTAAATAGTGGTAACTGGTCCTCAGATTTTAATCCCTTACTTTTTGTGTTATACTATAATGGCAGGAAACTGGGGGAAATCAAAGGAAGGGGTGACATTGTCCAAAAACAAAATAAATGTACTCATTACCTACCTTATGAAATGGTAGCCAGTGTGTACAACACCTTAATAACAACAATAAAGTTATTAAAATACATACTCAAAATGTTAGTAGCAAGTGTAGTACATATGGAAACCTTTGCAGAGTTATTGTGATAACTAGATATGAGAATACATATAAATAACATAACACATTGAAGATTTTTAATACAAGGTCATTTTTACTGCCATATTGCTATTGCTATAGTCATTAGAAGGGACACAAAAAAATCTTATTTTTTGAGTTCTTGTTTAGGTCACCAGATGCATTTAGTGATGAATAGGATAATTATTGGATTTGGAATTTGGTCAAGACATTTCCAAACAGATGTCAAAGTGCACAGTTTCTTAGAGGTGCCCAGTGTGAAAAATCTCCTTTGTTCTTTCCACTTGGTTCCCTTTATCATACACAATGCCTTCTGCCCTGGTGGTGCCATTGACTGAGTATTTTCAGGCAGTTTGTAGGATTAAACCTTTCAGTGTACCACAGCAGGCTGAAGCCTGGATCAGGCCAGTAACAATGCAGTCTTTCTCCTATGGAGGCAGAGACTTACCTAACAACCTCTCTATGCTCTCTAGATCAGCTTTACAAAGAACACTAAATGCTAAAAGGTTTGTCTTGGTGAGGAATTTCTGGTGCCAGAGACTTTCTAATTCATTTCCTTTATGGAAGTAAAATAATGTATTTGGAGTAGGATTGAAAATATATAATAAGAGAACAAAATTTTAAGTTTCTGTAACTAAATATATTAGAATAGATAATACCCTACCAAACTCTGGATGTTTACTCATGTTAATTCCTTTCCCTTCATTCTCTATGTAGTGAACTCCTAGTATTATTTTAAGAACCTGCTCTAATATTTCTTCAGACATGTTCTCATTAGACTTTAAGCCCTTGGAGAGTTAGGGCTATCTTTCTCATCTTTTTAACCTCCCCTACTAACACTGAACCCATTAAAGGCATTAGACAAATGAATAAATCTAAATCAGATATTTTTTTAAAAACCCAAACATTTGAAAGTAGGTGATAGTCTCACTTCTCCCATGTAATTCAACCACAGTGTTTACTGATTTCCTTTATAAAAGACTGACCTGGATATCTAGTTAATTTTGTCTTTTGTTCAATACACAAGTAGAAAGTAATAACCTACCAAGGGAGTTCAGAAAAGAGAAACATCCTTATCTGGAGAAGTCAAACCAAATGAGATCAGGATGTGAACAGACCTGATAGTGCCTGAGATTTCCATAAACCCAGAGATGAGGGAGATTCAGTTGATTTTGACCTTAAGGAGATCACTGTCTTGATACAGAGTAAGGGTCTGTTGAATATGAGATGATGCTTAAGGCAGAGTATATAATTAAAGTTGGAAAGAGATTTGGTAAACTTGTAGAAGAGGAATGCTTACAGAGTCAGAAAGGTCAGAAAATGACACTTGGAAGGGGTAAAGTTTCAACAGGCTTTAAAGGTTTCTTAGGATACCAAGGGCACAAAACTCCAGATGAAAAGGATATATACGAAGAAATGTTGAGAATTATGTGATGGCCTAACTATCTAGAACAAGAGAATCATTTAAGAAAGCAATTTTTAAAAGACGGGAAATAAGATTATAAAGGAAAACTGAGAAGTAAAGGAAGCTGAAGAATATTGAGTTTATCTTAAGTAGCATTCTTTGAAAGACAAAACAGATTATCAAAGTAATTTAGTTCCTGGGTGTTACGCTTTGGAGAAGGCAAGGCAACTACTCCATAGGAGCAAGGCAGTTCTTCAGCCTCTCCCCTGGGCACACCTGCGTTAAAAGCTTGGGAAGGCTTGTCACAAGAGATAAAATTTAGATTCTTCTCAACTTAAAAAAAAATTAAGTACCATAGAAAAATATTTGAACTGAATTCTAAAGTACAAATAAAAGATCAAGGTGAGTAATTTTGTGGGAAACAGATGAACATTAAAAGGCTGTAAAATGGGAAGGACCAGAGACTAGGGCTATACAAGAGTCTTGTCTGCTGTGATGTCAGAAACAATGGGTTGACCAGATGTCCTTAAATAAAGAGATTCAAAATGAAAATTAAAGCTATATGAGGAGATCAAAATCTTGAGGTCTTTGAATACTACAATACTGGCATCAAAATCTTGATGCATGCTAATATTTGGGTGAACCTTTTTCCTGATCTATAAATTGGAAGTGATGTAAATAAATGCTTAATTCTCAGGACTGTTTTGAAAATTATGTCTACTTGTGAATAACTTAACACTCAGAAATTGTGTACTTGTGCAGTGTGGGTAACAAAGTGTGAACTCCGACAGGTTTAGTCTTAACTAAGGGTTATCTTCAGAACTGAGCAGCTTCCAGCCATATCCCTGTGACCGAGATCATCCAAACTCTGTAAAGAGACTAAGAACTAATGTAAATAGTACCCTGTAAATATAGATCAAAACATCCTCATTGACTGTCAAAAATAAGATTGCAGTAGCATTAAGGCACCCAGATGAAGCACACCAGCACTTATCCACAGTGAAATCTATAAAGTGCTTTCGATTGCTCAGGGGATCTTTAGATATAGCATCATTTTCTCTATCTTATGGATGACTTGGCCACCTCCGCTATGAATTTTTCATGATTCCCCTGACCTAGCAGCTCTTGCCTGTGGAGAGAGTAATACGGTATTGATTTCAGAGTTAGGTTTCTGCCTTTTTCACCACACAGGATTTTTGTAGCCTAGAAACCTCAATCCCCTATTACTCATTAGAGACTAGGGCAACTTTTCTTAGATCTGGAATGCAGAAAGCAAACCATTTAGCTGCTGTTGTCAAAGATAGCCTTTCTTGTAGAATTTTCACTGATCTTGATAATGAGAGTAGTTGTTATTATAAAGTTTTCTAATTGAGCCAGCAGAGATGGGATTATAGAGAATGCCAGGAAGACAATAGTCTCCATTGTTTCTCTAACAATTTGAATGCTTTCCTAGGCATAGCTTTCTGAGTGAACCATTAAAAATATACCAGAGGCTAAAAAAGAATACAAAATAAACTCAACAGGGAAATTCAGTTCATCTTGTTGTATTTTCTTTTGTGTAAATTTTGGATTAGATGTCTAGGTGAGTCTTATTTTTAGTGGCCCTTGGTCATATTAGAAAAAATGAAAAGAGGCCATGATGTTGGTAGTTTTTATTTAAACTGCTTTTAAGAAATAAAAAAAATCCATATCTTACATCCTGTGAAACTCATTCTTGGCATTGCCATGGTAACAAGACTTTTAAAAGAGTTAACTGAAATTTAGCTGCATATATTATTTCTTTGTGATTCATACTTCATAAAAATGCAAATGTCACACTAATACATGTTTTACCTTAATGTTTTATACCACCATTTATTCTTAATTGATCTAATGTTTTCCTTAATTAAATTTTGTGCTTCTTTGAATGTTTTTTCTACTCTCCTCCCTCTTGATCTCCTTTTCTGTGGACCCATCAAGCTATTCATTTCAACTGGTGACACACAATTTATGAGACTGTCACACAGGAGATCAATCATCCTAAAAACTCAGCAAAAGAGTTTTGGAAAACTGCTTGTCCTGACTATAAATTCCATATATTCCTCCTATTTTGGTAGAATGTTGGCATCTCTTTCTTTATCCTTTATTTGGAGGCATTTTCTTACTAAGAGGCAGGGCTCCATGATGGAGAAAGAATCCCCAATATACCCTAGTATCCTCTAGCTTTGGGTGCTTAGGCAAGTCCCTTAACCTTTTGATTCATAATTTCTTACGAAGTAATATAGAGAAAAAGAATATCTTTACTATAGGATTTTTGTGATGATTAAACAAAATAAGGTTTCTGAAGTACTTGACAACATGGTATGTGCTCAGTAGATGTATATGAACACTACTGTAATTATAATAGTAATTATAAGGATTTAAAGAAAGTCCTGTTCATTAAGAGCTATGTATTTATTTAGATATAATAGTCATTCAGGTATGAGGTGTTATATTATGATTAAGAACAGTAGTTAAATTTGCTTTTTCGCTTCAGAGTGTAGAGGGGAATAAGAGTCAACAGAAAATAGAAGAGAAAAACATCAATGAGATATAAAATACTTATTTGTATTATTGGACAAATTCATAAAATGGGTAGTATAAATGAAATACATGTATGCATCCATATGTAAAAGAGTTGAGTTTTATACTCTGATTGGTTAGATTTGGTAGAAGTACCAGGTGCTGCAGCAGCCTTTTACATGAGAGGGCACATGGAGAATTTCAAGCTTAGAATTTGGAGACGAAACATATAGTTACATAGTCTGAAACTGGAGGCAGTGTATCAGAATGTTGTTTAGTCTAAACTTGGAAAGGTAGGAATGTCGAGCCTGGCATAACAAGACAGAGCTGCAATCACAACATATCAGAAGGCTAATATAGGAGGACCAGTAGTTCCACTCCAGGCTGGGCTATGTGAGACCTTGCCTTAAAGCTCCTGGATAGGGAGGATTAACATCATAAAAATGGGCAATACTGCCAAAGGCTGTCTATAGATTCAATGTGATACCTATCAATGTGTCAACCTCATTCGTCAGTGAAATAGAAGAAGCAATCCAAAAATTCATATAGAACAATAAAAGACCCCAAAGAGCAAAAACAATCCTTAGCAGAAAGAACAGTCATGGAGGAATATCAGTACCAAATTTCAAACTCTACTACAAAGCCATAGTAATCAAAACAGCTTGGTATTGGCACAAGAACAGATCTGAGAACCAATGGAATAGACCTGAAGACCTAGAAATGAACCCACAGACCTATAGTCACCTAATCTTCGATAAGGGTGCTAAAAAAAATAGAATGGAAGAAAGCTTCAAAGTCAAATCAGACACATTGAAAACATTACAGGAAGGAATAGGTGAAACTCTAAGGCTCCTTGGCACAGGCTGAAATTGTCTTGATAAAGACCCAGAAACACAACAAATCAAAGAAAGTTTGGACAAATGGGATTGCATGAAGTTGCAGAGCTTCTGCATGGCAAAGGACATAGATAGCAAGATCAATAGAAAACCTATGGATTGGGAGAAGATCTTAACTAGCTATACAACAGACAAGGGCCTCATTTCTAAAATATACTGAGAACTCAAAAAATTAAATCCCCCAACAACAAGTCCTCAAAGAAACAACTGCCCAATAAGTGGGCTAAAGACTTAACAAGAGACTTCTCTGAAGAGGAAATAAGAATGGCCAATAGACACATGAAGAAATGCTCAACTTCTCTAGACATAAAAGAAATGCAAATCAAAACAACCTTGAAAATCCACCTCACCCCTGTTAGAATGGCTATAATCAAGAAATCTAATAACAACAGATGCTGGAGGGGATGTGGCCAAAAGTAAACCCTACTGCATTGTGCATTGTTGGTGGGAGTGTTAACTTGTTTAACCACTTTGGAAAGCAGTATGGATGTTCCTCAAAAACTATACATAGAGCTCCCCTATGACCTAGCAACCTTATGTTTGGGCATTTACCCAAATGTTCACAAACAAGGCCATACTAAAGCTACCAGCACAACTATGTTTATTGCAGCATTATTCACCATAGCTAAGATATGGAACTAACCCAGATGCCCTCAGTAGATGAATAAATCAAGAAAATTAAGAAAAAAAATATATATAGTGGAATTCTATGCTTCCATCAGAAAGAATGAGACTGCCTCATTTGTTAGGAAATGGAAAGACTTGGAAAAAAAGTACTATTAAGTGAAGTAAGCCAGGCCCAAAGAAACATAGGTCCCATGGTTTCCCTTATTTGTAATAACTACTATATGTCTAGGATAATCCTACCAGACAAGCAGAAAACGTCAAAACTATGTACATTTGACCATATAAGAGAGGCTAAACAAAATGAACCCCAAGATAGGGACACAAGAGGTTTTATCTTTCTTGCTGTTATTTTTAATGTACTTACAATGTACTATGTAATTTTTTGTATGTTTTTCCCCCATGGTATAAACCCTGTTTGCACTGTATTTGATTCCGGTACCCTGCATTTTGTATAAACATTTTTCTAATTTGGGGAGGGGAAGGGAAATAACAAAATGCTAAAACAAGGATACAGGTTGACCCATTGTAACAATGAGATGTACAAGACACTATGTTGAAAACAAACTTTACAACTTTCCGGGTAGGGGAGAGTAGTTAAGGAGGTGGGGAGGGAGTGCTAGCGTGCCTGCCTAGCAAGCATAAAACCTGAATTCAATCCTCACTTCCACAAAAAATAAAAATTTTGATGTAAATACATTAAAAATACTAAAAGCTACAATTTATAGGCCTTCAGTTACTCTCCAGTGAAATGATGTTCTTAAAAGAATGCTTTCATTTTTCTATGTCAAGTGTTTTCTTGTTTTTCTCGCTCTTACAGGATATTTCAGTTCATAAGGATGAGAATAGGCTCTTACTTTCTGCAGCTGTGTCCTCAATGGACAGTTCTTTCGCAGTCCCTCTTGTCCCTGCCTTCCTCTTCCTGTCTTCCCACTGCTTTCCAGCCAGAGGTTCCTCTGCTCTTTACCACTAGCTCGGGAACTTTCTGCTAGAATAGAGATTCAGAAAGCTCACCCGTAGTCAGTAAGCCACTGACTAGTTACATAATCTTGGGAAAGTTATCTTGGTAAACTTTCTGGTACTGTAGTTCCTCATTTATAAAGCAGACAAGAAATATTTCTGTAAGAACTAAATGAGTTACTGTATTTGAAGCACACAACATCAGACTGGACCCTTGTTAGGGCCTTAGTAAAAATTAGTTTGTTCCATTTTCTTTTATTTGGACTTTTAAAGTTGCCTCCCAAACTTCTTAAGAACAAGCTATGCCAATCACTTGTCTTTGTTCTCTTGTAGCAGCTGGCACCATAGGTACTGGAGAAACAGCTGGAGGCCTAGTCCACCATCCCAGCCCATCTTCTCTTCAATGAACTGTAGTCATGTTAGATCTAGTTCATGTTACTGAATGCACTGTGTTCTCTCTTTTCACTGAGTCCTTCCTCTTTAATGTCATTTCTTCTGTGTGAGGATGTTCCTCCTTTTTTTCTGGCAATTTTAAAACCTTTTATCAAGGGTTTGATTTGAGATGACACTTCTATATAAATAAAGAGCCATGTGGTTCTTATCCTTGCTCTGTGCATATGACCAGATAAGATGATGTTAAGCGAAATGAACCCCAAGATAGGGACACAAGTGGTTTTTTCTTTCTTGCTATTGTTTCTAATGCATTTATAATGTACCATGTGATTTTTTTTGTTTCTTTGTATGTTCCTCCCCCATGGTATAACCCCTATTTTCACTGTATTTGATATTGGTATACTGCATCTTGTATATACACTTCTCTAATTTGGGGAAGGGAAGGGAAAAAAAATGCTTAAATAGGGATACAGGTTGACCCATTGTAACAATGAGATGTACAAGATACTATGTTGAAAAACAAACTTTACAATTTGGGGGGTGGGGATATAGTTGTGGAGGTGGGAAGGAGGGGATGGTAGGGGAAAAACAAAGAAGGAGGCAACAATGCTTGATGGGAAATGTACTCATTACCTTGCTCATGTAACTGTAACCCCTCTGTACAGTATTTTTACAAGAAAAATGTATTAAAAAATAAAGAACCCCATTTTTTCTTTTCCTCACATCCCAAACTTTGCCTCTGCAGCATTTCACCCTTGCAATCATTCAATTAATTAAAACTATTCATTTAATATAGGTTATTTAGGACACAAACAATTTCTACTTTGTTCATTGTCTCTCTAGTGCCAAGTATAGTATTTGGAACAAAGTAAATATTTCTTGGTTGTTGTTGTTGATACTGGGATTTGATCTCAGGGCCTCACCCCTGCTCAGCTTCCTTGCTTGATTAGTGCACTACCACTTGAGCCACGCCTCCAGACCAAAGTAGCAGATGATCTCAGTTGTTTGGTTCTTAATTTTATTCAACCTACTTGAAGATAATTATCATCGGAATAGAGTGGTATGCACACATTAGCCTTAGAGGTATTTGGTGTCTAGTGTAATAGTTTATGCTTAATAAATACTCAAGAAATAATGACTTAAATCTGAGTTGCTGAATAAAACAATGTTCAGTCACTTTAATATACACACTTGCTTTTCAGTTTTACAAGCTCTTCTTGGTTTGCTAGGGAAATATTACTCATATTACTTGCTGGAGAATACTGATCTGAGAGCTACTACTGTTTGGAAGAAGAACCTTATAATCTGATCAGCTCTAGCACAGTACAGTTGGGTAGTGATGAAAGTGGACCAGTGTTGCCTAATCTCTATTCCTGAAATGCATTTGATCTTTGACACACTTTTTATCTCAGCACTTTAATATTTAGTATAATATGTGTAGGAAACATTGATTTAAAGACTAACATTCTGGTTTCATTTTTATTAAAAATGTTGAAATATCTAGCAAGGATATTTAAGACTTAAAAACTTTTAGCTAAATGGAAGACAAATGCTTTCTTACTAACCTACTGTTAAAAGTTGGTTTCATGTGTCTATTGGCCATCCTCCTTTCCTCTTCAGAGAAGTTTCTCTTTAAATGTTTAGCCCACTTATTTATTGGGCAGTTGTTTCTTTGAGGATTTGTTTTTGGGGAATTTAATTTTTTGAGTTCCAGGTATATTTTAGATATGAGATCCTTGTCCGTTGTATGGCTAGTGAAGATCTTCTACCAATCCGTGGGCTTTCTATTGATCTTGCTAGCTATGTCCTTTGCCATGTAGAAGCTCTGCAATTTGATGAAATCCCATTTGTCCAACCTTTCTTTGATTTGTTGTGTTTCTGGGTCTCTATTAAGAAAATTTCAGCCTGTGCCAAGGAGACCTAGAGTTTCTCCTATTCTATCCTGTAAATTCCGTCCCTGTGTACGGTATTTTCACAATAAAACAACAACAACAACAAATAAAAACCTTGAGGTTTCATCCTGAAAAAAATCCCTGGAAGCCAGGAAGCTGATGTGTCATGTTATCACTAAGCATATTAAGGTGGACACAATGGGGTGTGGTGGTGAAGGTCACAAGCTCCTTAAGGCAGAATGTCTGGGGACAGTGTTGGGTCTATCACTTATTACCTGAAGAATTTCACCCCCTGGTTCTCACCTGTTCTGTGCTTGGTAGCTGCCTCTCTGCTACAATAATATAAGTTACAATGGTGGAATGAGGATGGAAATAAAGATGGAAGACCCAAAGAGGGCTTGCATGGAGGGATTTTATGTCTATAAATTTAGAATTCTGCTCTAAGTCTCTTAGATTGAAATGGGCTGGGAAAAGGTTTGAAATGGAGATTGTGAACATGTGATCATGTTAAGAATGTGATATATTGTAGAGCTATTAGCAATATCCTGTTGCAGACAAAAACTGCATTTGCTCTTTGGTTTTAATCACAAAACATACACTCTATAATTTGTTTTTCTCTTGCTCGTTCATGACATAAAATGATTACATTTCAGATAACCAATAACATATATCACCTATTGTGTCCCAAAGAAAACATCTTAAAAAATAAAAGATCCCAAGTGTGTTCTGAACATGTCATTCTTACTGATCTCTATAGCTTACAACAGTGTTTTCCAAATCGCTTTGGAATATTAGATGATTTTTAAGTGTTCCTTAAAAAAATATTTCATTATATGTATGAGTCAAGCAGAAAAGGTCAGATAAGGTGATGTTAGGAAAATGAACCCTAAGATATGTATTTTAAATGTTTTTTTCTTTCATGCATCATAAATTATTTCTTTATTGTTTTGTATGCCCCTCCCCCATAGTATAACCCCTGCTTCCACTATATTTGATGTCGGTATAATTTGTGGCGGGGAAGTGGAAAAACAAGTCGTTTAAATAAGGATACAGGTGGACCTGTTGCAACAATGAGAAGTACAAGTTGTCATGTCGAAAACGAACTTTACAACTTGGTTGGGGAGGATTAGGTGGGGGTAGAGAGGATGGAAAGGGATGTGAAGGGTAAACAAAGGAGGAGGCTATAATGCTTGATAAGAAATGTACTCACTGTCTTGCCCATGTAATTGTAACCCCTCTGTACAGTATTTTCACAATAAAAAAATATTTCATTGACAAATACATTGAAGAAACAGAAGTTTAACCAAATTGAAAAGAATACTGCAGATTTTTAAATGAATACTTATTGATTTTCAAAATATACATTATGCAAAGTTTGGAAGAAATGACATATGAAGATATATAAATGTTTCCCTCTTCTGTTATCTATTTCTGATCCCTGCAGGAAACCAATGGTATTGATTTTCTTTTTTGGGGAGGGGGGGCCTGGGCGCTGTCCCTCAGCTCTTTAGCTCAAGGCTAGCGCTCTACCACTCTACCACTTGAGCCACAGTGCCACTTCCAGCTTTTTTCTTTTTGCTTATGTGGTGCTGAGGAATTGAACCCAGGGCCTCA
>NW_012267249.1:9767693-9775725 GCF_000151885.1 Dipodomys ordii | reverse complement strand
GGGATGGTAGGGGGAAAACAATGGAGGGGGTAACAATGTTCAAGAGGAAGTGTACTCATTACCTCACTCATGTAACTGTAACCTTCTGTATAGTATCTTTACAACAAAAAAAAAGAAGAAAAAAATTATTGATGGTGAACATGTTTTTATAAGCTTTTTGTTGAGGTATCATAATACTTTTTTTGCCCATGTTTAAATTGATTTGATTTATTGAGATGAAACAACTCTTATGTATTCTAGATACAAGTTCTTTATCAGATGAATGATTTAGGATTAATTTGTCCCAATATTGAGCTTGTATTTTCATTTGTTATAATTGTACCTTTTGAAGCACAAAATTTTAAATTTAGATAAAACAGTTTGCTAACTTTTTCTTTTATGGATCCTGCCCTAATATCATATCTAAGAATGATTTACTAATCCAAGGTTATGAAGAGTTGTTTGGTTCTTTCTAAGTATTTTATAGTTTTAGCCCTTACATTTAGGTTTATTTAATTTGGGTTAATTTTTATATATGATATTAAATAATTATCTTTTTCTGTTTGAAGGTATTTATTTGTTCTGGCACCATTTTTCAAAGTAGCTTCACTTCTCTATTGATTTGGTTGGACAATTTTGCATAAAATTACTTGTCTTTGCAAGTATGATGAATTCTGAACTGTCTATCCTGTTTCATTGATCTTTATGTTTAGTGTGGCCAAATACCAGTGTCTTGTATTACTGTGGAATAAGTTTTAAAATTAGGTAGTCTCTAAATTTTATTCTTTTAGAAGATTGTTTGGACTATTCTTGGTTCATTGCACTTCTATATAAATTTTAGGGGCCAATTTTTCATTTGCTGCAAAAATCAGGATAGGTTTTTGATAGGCACTATACTAGATCTATAGAACAATTTGAGAAAAATGCTCATCTTAATAATGTTGATTATTCTAGTCTATAGACAGGGAATATTGCCCCATGCTACATACTTTATTTCAATTCTCTCATCCAGAGTTGTCGATGAGAACATTCAGCCTTTTGTCTTATGTTAAATTTAATTTTACTTCTTTTTAAAGGTGATATATAGCATATGCATTTATTATGCATATATGTATGCATATATGTATGTATGTATGTATTTTTAACCACATTTCTCTGAGAATGGAATAGAAGCAGCAAAAGTAGACACCTTTGCCTTGTCATTGACTTTAGAAGGAAATCTTTTACTCTGTTTCTCTTTTCAATGAAGATAATTGGACCTAGGAGCTTTCAAAAAATGTATTAATCCTCTTAAAGAGGTTAAAATTTCTCTTTATATTTGTAGGTTTCTAAAGATCTTTTAAACTGAACAAGTGTTAGATTTGACTATCGTATTAAATCGTGTGTGTGTGTGTGTGTGTGTGTGTGTGTGTGTGTGTGTTAGTCCTGAGGCTTAAATTATGAACTAACTCAAGACTTGGATACTGTCCATTTTTTTGCTTAAGGTTAGTGCTCTATCACTTGGGCCACAGCTCCATTTCTGGCTTTTGGGTGATTAATTAGAGTTAAGGAGGCTCACAAACCTTCCTGCCTAAGCTGGTTCAAACTGTGACCCTCAGATCTCAACATCCTTCATAGCTAGGATTGCAGGTGTGAGCCACCAGCACCCAGCTACAACATCCTTATATGATACTGGTTTTGGCTTGCTAATGTTTTGCTTAAGATTTATTTCTATGATCATGAAGGATATGAATCTGGAGTTTCCTTTTGTTTATTTTATATTGGTATAAGGATAATTCTAGCCTCATAGAAGAAGCAGAAGAGCACTCTTCTATTTTGTAAAAGAATTTGTGAGCAATTATTATTTTCTCTTTATAGATTTGATCAAAAGTATTCTCCAGCTTGAGACTTTTCTTTTTCTTTCTTTTTTTTTTTTTTGTTAATTGTGGGGCTTGAACTCTGGGCCTTGTTGGGTGCTGTCCTTCAGCAATTCAGCTCAAGGCTAGCACTCTACCAGTTGAACCACAGTGCCACTTCTGGTTTTCTGGTGGTTTATTGGAGATAAGAGCCTTATGGACTTTCCTGCCCGGGCTGCAGATTTCAACCTCTTGAGTAGCTAGGATTACAGGCGTGAGCAATGGATGCCTGGCAAGAGACTTCCTTTTAGGAGAAGATTTTGTATTAATTGGTTCTTTACATGATAGTGTGTATATCTATAAATTTTCTTTGTTTTCTTCAGTTGATTTTTTTCAAAGACTATATTGATATAGTTTAATTGGTTGACAAAAGCTATTTATAACATCATTTATAACTCATATTTAAATGATTTCTTGTTACAAGCCATGTATAATTTTAAAATATTTTATAATATGGATAGTGTGTTCCTTTTAAATTTCTTGTTTTTGGTAATTTGTGTCTTTCCTTATTTCTTGATCAATATTTCTAAACATTTGCCAGTTATGTTGATCTTTTCAAAGAGGCAACATTTATTTTATTAATTTTCTCTATTGTTTCTTCCGTTTTAAATTTCTTGAGTTTTTCCCTACCCATTTCTGTATTTCTTTTCCTCTTCCTCTTGTTCTAGTTTTTCTCTGGCTTTTTAAGTTAGAATTTTCACTGGGCAAGACAGCTGACTCTTGTAGAACCCCAGCTAATCAGGAGGCAGAGATTGGAAGGATCATGTTTCCAGACCAGCCCATGCAAAAAGTTACCTATACTCTATCTCAACAAATGAGATAGGAATAGTAGTACATATCTATAATCTCAGCACAGGAAACATAGGTAGGAAAATTCCTGTCTGAGATCAACCTCATACAAAATGTGAGATCATGTCTGAAAAATAATCTAAAGCAAAAATGGATGGCCATGTAGCTCAAGTGGTAGAGCAGTTGTTTAGCACACAGAAGGCCTTAGCTTAAACCTCAGTAACATTTAAAAAATCAGTAAAAGTAAATCTATAAAGTTCCATCTGGTAGTATTTATGTTGGATTCCCATACGTTTTTACATTTTGATGTTTTTTTTTCATTCAGCTAAAATATTTTCTAATTCTCCTTTAAGATTTATTCTTTGACTCAGGTTATTTAGAATATACTGTTTTACATTTTTCAGAATATCTCTCTTGTTCATATATAATTTGATTCTCAATTGATTTTTGTCCATGAAGATGCTTTATTCTAAGAATTAACTTTCATTCATGTTAATTTGTTTGTTTAATAGAAACACTAATTTACAGAGAGAATGGTAAGTGTGGGAGGATAACCAAGTTGACTAAGCTTTTACAGTGATACAATTTATATTTATATTAATATTTCCTACTATGTTAAATTTTCTATTAACTGATTCTGATTATACTTTCATAGTGTATAGAATTCTCTATATGAGAAATGAAATTTCTTTGATTTCTCCATCCAAAAACAAGTCTATGGGTTTTTCCTGCATTCTTCCCTGGCCACCATTCTTCATTTCTATTCAAGAGTATTTGCTTGGACAAGTAGCTTTCTTGTTCTGGAAAACTTGGGGATTCATTTTCTTTTCTCTTTTATTTACATATGCTTTTGCACAGATTTAACTGTATCCTGTTTATAATTATATGTTCTGTAGTGTTTCATAGATATAATATTCTAAACTTTTCCTGTTATTTAATATTTAATGTTAATTAGTGACTTCCATTTATAAATGTGCCATTATTCATTTATGCTCTTCAGTAGTTTCCACTTTTTTCCGCTATAAGCATTTTAGTGAGCATCATGCTGAATGAAACTATCTAGGCTTCATTTTATCTTATTTCCTTATGATACCTTCTTAGAATTTTAATTGCTAGGTAAAGGAAAGATGGATCTCAATATGTTCTTATATCTACTCATCAACAATTAACTAGTTTTCAGGTGACCTTCTTTAAAATACTGTGAAAGATATAGTTTTATCACTAGATAAAGAAAAATAGGGAAGGGTGGACTATTGTCTTTTTTAAGCAGACCCCCAAATATTTAGTACTTCATGGTTTTTTGTTTTTTTGGGGGGTCCAGTCGTGGGGCCTGAACTCTGGGCCTGGACTATCCCTCAGCTCTTCAGCTCAAGGCTAGCGCTCTACCACTTGAGCCACAGCGCCACTTCCAGCTTTTTTTCTTTTTGTTTATGTGGTGCTGAGGAATTGAACCCAGGGCCTCATGCATGCAAGGCAAGCGCTCTACCACTGAGCCACCTTCCCAGCCCGGTATTAATTTTCTATATGCCTTTTCTGGCATATTTATACACAAGTATAAACATCTATATATTTTCTAATATTTTAATCACCTCATTCATTTTGTACTCTTGCTTTTTTTTCACCTAACATGCATTTTGTAGAGAATTATAGTAGCTAATATTTTTAGATTACTATGTGCCTCATAACCTTTAGTTGTAAAATGTATTTATTAAGCCAGGTGCTAGTGGCTCATGCCTGTAATCCTAGCTTCTCAGGAGGCTGAGATCTAAGGATGGTGGCTCAAAGCTAGCTTAGGTAGGAAGCTCCATGAGACTCTTATCTTCAATAAACTACTCAAAAAATACACTGTGGCACTTTGGCTCAAGTAGTAGAATGACAACCTTGAGCAAAAGAAGCTCAGGGACAGTGCCCAGGCCCAGAGTTGAAGCTCCAGGACTGAAAAAAATGCATTTAATAATTATGACTATATGAAATGAAATATGTGATATTTATTTTCCCCCTTTACTGATGAAGAAACAAATGAACAGAGAGGTTATGTAATTTTTCTTGGTTACACAGTAATTGGAAAGGCTGGGTTCAAAGAGCATCAGTATGACTTTATGGCACCTGTTCTTACCACCCTACCTCTATATTGATAACTGGAAATAAAGACATTCTGCCTTAACTTTTTTATAATAAGTATATAACACTTCATTATAGAAATATTTTACATCTTATTTAGCCAGCTTTTGTATATAGATTTTGCATGTAGATGCAATTATTTTCAGCATTTCTCATTATAAACATTGCTATGATAAACACTTTTACACAAAAGTGATTTTACACATGAGCAAGTGTGTCTGTAGGATAAATACCTATAAATAGAACTGTTGGATTAAAGGATAGGTAGATTTTTAATAATGATATGTGCTGTCAAATTGCCTTCCATAAGGATTATACTAGGTTGAACTTAATGAAATTGCAGTTGTTGTAAGTTAAAAATGAGAGTATTCAGCAATTTCTCATAGTTCAACATGATATTTATACTTCTGCCAAGTGGCAAAGCAATATGAGATCTATTGGAGCAGTCTGTCTTGCTTTAGGGAATAAGATGGTGCCCCCCCCAAAAAAAGATAATTTTAAAACCACAATAAAACAGACTAAAAGTCACTTTTTATTGTTAGAGTAAACTGGTAATTCTGAACATCGTTAGTGATAAAATATTCCCTCCCAATAGGATGTCTGCTCCCACCACAGTTCCCTACTTTGTACAGACACTGCCTCTACCAGCTCTGTGTTAATGATGAATCTTCTTTATCATAAGAATTAAAAAGATTATTTTATACATCATAAAAACTCACCCATTGAAAATGTATAATTCAGCAACAAAATTAAATGTGAAGAGTTATGTTTGTATGTAAATGTGAAGAGTCCAAGTTTGGTAATATAGCTATTACTAGAAGGCATCACAAAAATTACCAAAATTGAGAAATACTCAGTTGTTACCAAAATTTGAACATTTGTACCACCTCCCAAAATTTATTTGAACCCATTTTTCACACTCCTATGCCCAGGCCTGTATTTCTCCTTTTCTAGATAGTTCATATAAAGGGAATTAGGTAGTATCCACTGTCTTGTGTGTGATTTCTTCTACTTGTGTTTTCAAGGTTTATTCATGCTGTAGCCTATACTGAGAGTTGGCTTCTTTTTGACAAAATAGCTTTGAATTCTATGGGATTATCACATTTTGGTTATTCATTACCAGATGATGAGCATATGTGTTGTTTTAGTTTGAGTTAGTATGAATAATGCTCTTATGAGTCTGGCTATGTGTGATCTTTCAGTCAGCTTGTAGACAATTATAATACTTTGCCCAACATGCCTCATTGAAGGAAACCCCCATTTCCTTACAAGAGCTGGTATGTAGTCAGGGCATTGCAGTTTGGGGAAGGAAGAGAGGTGCTGCCAAGAAAAAAGATCCTTGCCCCCCATTTCCAGTCTCTCTTATGCATAACTACCTCAGTCAAGAGATTTCCAGGAGAGCGCCTCCTTATCCAAGGACTAATGGGTATTTTCTTAATACCATCTTATCAGGGCCTTAGGCTGAAGTACTTTTGCTCAATCTGACTCAGTACTTTTTCAGTGTTTTTCCTTTCCATATCCTCACAGATGATGCTTTGTGGGGTAAAAACCAATACTTGAAGTGGTGCCTCTCCTTTTGGCTTTTTGTTTGCTCTGTGGCAGTCAGAGAACAAAGGCTTAATTGTTACTTGGCTTGTTGTACTAATCAATACCTGGAAGCTACACACATTTGTGGACATAGCTTTGGGAGGATAACTGCTTTTGTTTCTTTTAGGTTGGTATCTGGAAGTGGAATTGCTAGATGTTAGGGTAAATTTTTATTTCACTTTAAAATCTGCCTTATTTTCTATTAATTTCAATTTCTTAATAATTATTGATGGTGGGAGGGGGACCAAGATGGCAACGGGGCAGTAGGGAAACTCTCTCTCCAACCAAAAAGAGAGTTCGAGTTCCAACACTTAATTTCCCCAAGAGACCGACAACAACAAAAAGACAAACACTCAGAGAAAAACCAGAGGCGGAAAATAAGAAAAAAAGAAAGAGAGGAAAAGAAGAATTTCAGAACAGAGAAAAGCGAAGACCCCTTCCCCAACCTTTACTGGCCACGCGGTAGCGTGTCAAGCCGCTGGCCAGCTGGCCCGGCGGGGGCTGCCGGAACCCCAGAGACACAGGGGGCCGCTTGCAGATCACCAGGTACTGGTTTGCAGAACAGCGGATCACCAGGAAGAGAAACCTACCAGCCGGGAGTCTCCAGGAGGATCCCACCCCCACCCCTCACTCTCCACCAGAGCAGAGAGGCTCCATCCCGCCAAAGCCACTGGCACCAGCAGCATGACAAAGGGACCTGTCGGCAGACCACCCACCCGATCACAACGACCATCCATCCCCCCAATGACCGGGGGACCGGGGGGAGGGTGCCCGGGTCCCAGAGGCACAAGGGGCTGCCTGCAGATCACCCGCGCAGAAGTTGCCTGAGGCACCGGCGTCAGACCCACCGGATCTCTACAACCCTCGAAGAAGCTGCCTGAGCGTGGACACTTTTGACCCGACAGCTTCGACAGAGGCAGAGACAGAAAAGAATCACACAAAGCCACCACCGCCCAACCCAGCCCTCAACCACCCCAACTGAACTCGGATTGCAACAACAACAGATGACCTATACCACACAGAAACAATCAGCTCCAGGGTGAGTACCCCACAGGGGACAGTGTATCCCTCAAGGGAGACCAGAGCTGGAGGGAATCCCCAGACCCTGACCTAGACTCCCTACCCCAACACCCAGACCACAGGACCCACTAAAACTGGGAACTATTCGAGAGCTCCACCAGCCCGTGGAGCACACTGCTGGCCAGGCCAGAGCAAGACTGCCCCTGGAAGGGAGCTTAAATGCCCAAGCCAGGAACAGCGCCCCTGGGTCAAGACTACCAACAGTAGAAGAAATTTGAACTGTGTCCCCCAGGCTGCATAACCTAGGTGGTATACACATCAGCACAGGCCTAATGAGCGTGCTCCAGGCTGCATAACCTAGGTGGTATACACATCAGCACAGGCCTAACGAGCGCGCTCCAGGCTGGGGCCAGAACCAGGCCCGGGGATCCCGCGCCTGAACACAACCAACTCCTCCCAACTGAAGTAAAAAGCTGAGCATACGCCTCAACAGAGGGGAGAAAATCAGGAAACAACACTCCCCGGGAAGCACGCCTGTGACAACAAAAGACCTGGAGGCCCAGGACAAGAGAAGCCCAAACCCCACCAAAACTCCACCCATATACCCTAGTCTGGGAATTGGGCAACACAGGCTGCCAGCA
>NW_012267249.1:9732561-9757636 GCF_000151885.1 Dipodomys ordii | reverse complement strand
TATCCCTCAGCTCTTCAGCTCAAGGCTAGCGCTCTACCACTTGAGCCACAGCGCCACTTCCAGCTTTTTTTCTTTTTGTTTATGTGGTGCTGAGGAATCGAACCCAGGGCCTCATGCATGCAAGGCAAGCGCTCTACCACTGAGCCACCTTCCCAGCCAGTACTTCATAGGTTCTATTGAGTCAAACTTCAGTCAGAGTTTGAACTGAAGCCCTTATGCTTTCTTACTTGGTTAACTCGTGCTCAACCATTTGAGGCAAACCTCCAGCCCTCTTTTTCAGCTGATTATTTTGAAGAGTCTCACAAACATTTTCTGACAAGTTAGCCTTGAACTACAACCTTCAGTTCTCAGTCTCTTGAGTCACTAGGATCACAGGTTTAGGCTACCAGCACCTGGCTAGGCTTCAGTAACTCTTAAATGTTCATCAGTTATAGTTGATTGGGATTAAAACTGTTCATTTCTCTGTATCAGTAATAAACTAGCATCGATTCCAGTACTGAGAAAGTGCAGATATAGCTACATTTTCCACTTTCATGAAATTATAAATTTGATTACATGAATTATTATGTAATTGCCATAATTGATGTTTTATTCTTCATAGTGATGTACATTTAAAACAATTTTCATAAAATGTGCATAGTTTCCTTACAAATGTCAATAATTTATAGTTCTAAACACTGGTGAATAGTCTGCTATTTGATTCTCTGTTGATTTAGAATTTTTTATCAATTATATAGTTTTATGTTTTTGTTTTTGTACATCTCTTTCTAGGACTCTTGGAAACAAATAATTTATTGAGAGCAAAATTAAAATTCACCTTGTACCCCTTGATAAATGCTATCTTAAAGATATCTCAAATTAACCCATATTTCTAACATAGCTCAACTACAGTTCAATATACTTAAATAACAGCTTTATATCATAACCTGACCTTTCAAACTTATTATGTCTTGATAAAGCTGATAAATTTATATGTCTCAGTGTTCTGAGAGAATATCAATTGTTTGACTAATAAGTTAGTAATACAATCTAAAAACTCCATTAGAAGATAAATTATATTTTGTTCATTGATTTATCCCTAGTATCTAGTATACTGTATGACACATGTAGCTCAGTGAATGCTTGTTCAATTTTGAACTCAATGAATATATATGCACATATTTGGAAATGAATAGGAATGTCTATATGAGTAAATAGGTATTTATTGAAGATTGGAAGAATCTTATAGTCTATGAATTCAATAGTAACTTTGAAGAACTACCTCCAGAATGTGGATGACAGAGGATTATGACTGAGATGTAGGCTGTAAAACATTCTACACCTTGAATGGTGTCTTCCTCAGTAGTCATTGATCTGTTGATTCACTGATGGATTAAAACATCCTTTGAATGTCTGCTCTATCTCTATGCTATGATATGTCCTGAGTGCTGAGAGTATAATATCTATAAGATGGATCTATTCCTTAACCTTGTTGAGCTCTATGTGAAGATTTCAGCATCCACAAATAAGAGCACTGTAGTGTCACAGAGGCTGTCAAAGAAGTCTGAGAATAGTGGGATGCAATGTAAACCTGGTACCATATAAATTAGGGGAAGTATGGTCTTGAGAAAGGAAGATTTTCATGGCTCAGATAAGGAGTACAAGACATTATGTGCTTAAAAGAGATTGTGAGGGAAGAAGAAGTTCATATGCATGATGGAAAAATACCAATTTAGCTTGACTAAAGTATATGATGTGTGAGAGAAGATCATGGAGCCCGGCGAGGGTAGGATATGTAGAACAAGGGTCAGCTATTTATGTTTTGATGGGAAAATTATTGTTTCCCAATGGGAAACTAATGACCAGATTAAAAATTTGGCAAAATCCATTCTATTTTATTTTTGTCCTGAGAAATGTCAGATCCTCAGGAATTTACTCTTGCATTGCTTTTGATAATGAAAGAAGGGAGAAGGCAGGACAAGAAAAGTAAGTGGAAGAAGAAAAGAAAGAAAAATAGAAGAACAAACAGAAGAAGCCAGGTGCAGGTAGTGTCTTATGCCTGAAATCCTAACTACTGAAGATGCTGAGATTTGAGAATTGTGGTTCTAAGCTAGCCTAGGCAGAGAAGTCAGCATAAAACTCTATTATCATTTAACCTGCAAAAGCCCGATGTGGAAGTATGGCTCAGGTGGTAGAACACCAGCCATAAGAAAAAAAGCTTCATGGCAGCATAAGGCCCTATGCTGGCATGTTCACACTCATACTCTCTGTCTCTCTGTCTCTCTCTCTAAAGAGAGAGAGAGAGTGAGAGAATAAGAGAAACTTTGGCAGAACTGAAATTTATAAAGTTCCTGTTGTAGGGATTAATATTTTATGATCTGTTGTTTTGAGCTATTTTTCTCATCATGTACATCTGTTGTGTTGCTAAGGAACTGTTTAGCAACATGGCGCCACATTCAACAACTTTTTTTTGGTTGTTGTTCTTGGTTATGGGGCTTGAACTCTGGGCCTGAGTGCTATCCCTCAGCTCTTCAGATCAAGACTAGGGCTCTACCACTTGAGCTACAGCACCACTTCCAGTTTTCTAGTGGTTTATTGGAGAAAAGAGTTTCACAGACTTTCCTGCCCGGGCTGGCTTTGAACCGCAATCCTCTAATCTCAGCCTCCTTAGTAGCTAGGATTACAGGCATGAGCCACTGACACCTGGCTCAACAAATTTTAATTCAGATATTTGCTCTTTACCCCCCTTAGAATTAGTAACAAAGGACAAAGGCTTTTGTATAGAGAATTCTACTAAGGAGGTATTTAATTTGTTCCAAGCAAATATTAATGGATCAATAAAATATATTCATGTATACTAACTAGAGACACAGTTAACTGTTAGTGATATAGGGATGAAAGAAACATAATACCAAAATGTGAGATGAGTCACTACTATACCACACTGAGATAAGGTGCAGGGTCTACAGGAGCACAAAGAAAGGGGCTTCTGGACTAGGGATTTTGAAGGATTTCTAAAGACTTTAAGGATGAATAAGAAAAGAACAAAATTCATAAAACCTAGGAAGATGTGGAGAGGAAAAGGTAGAGATAGTTGAGGAGTTCTAAATGGCAGGAACACTGCCATTTAAAAGTGAAGACAGTGGTGAGGCAAAAGCTTTGGATGTATGATAGATGAACAAGCAATTCAGCATAACTCAGCTGATCTTCCTGTTAATGTATAGAACTCTTATTTTCATAATACTGGTTAGTAGGGAGCAATACACTCAAAAGTAAATTAATGGAAGTACTGCCTTAATGGAAACAGCACTTTTCTTGGATTAAGATACTCACTCATTCATTCAATAAACAATTATTGATGACTTTTTGCTATAAGCTATGTTATGCTGAGAAGGATCCTTTGCCTAATTGTACCAATTTGGGCAAAGTCCATGATATTTTTGAGCATTTAGTTTGATATCTGGAAAGTGGTACATTGTCACCAATCTCAGAAGTTTGTATTGAAAATTACATTACATTGTATAGAAGGGTTTTTTTCATGTTAACAAAGTGGCCTATGAGAACACTGTCTTGATGACTTCAATGAGATTTGTTAGTCAACAGAGGGAGAAACTCTCAGAGGCTACAGAACCATAGTAACCATTCTCTATGCATGCTCTGATGCTGAATTTAGCAACTAAAACAAAAACATTTCTTGAGTGGATTCTTCACTGCCACTCTATTTCTTAAAACTCAAGGTTCCTTTCCTTCAACTATTAAGTAGGTTAATTATACCTGATTCATACATTTTTATGGGAATTAAATAAGATAGTGTATGCACAAAAATAAAAATTCATCTCAGTCTCGACACTCACTATGCTTTCAAGGAATAGTTATGTCTCCTGATGCTTCAGAAAATTTGAAAATAATTCTCATTGTCTAAGGTAAAATGTAGCATAAAATATAACTTGAATATAGTAGCAGTTCTATGTATGCTAATTTAATTTGACTATATACTTACCTTGAGGATAGTTAATTAAAAATTAGAAAGAAGAAAGAGCTTTCTGATAGTAATAGATCAGAACTAAACTTGGAGGTGGGGTATTAGAATATGTCATGGGATATGCATAAACAAAAACCATGAAACTCTGTGTCTGGATTTTGGTACAAAGTCATGCCCATTATTCACTTTCTCTCTTCCTATTGTCAGCCAATAACCCTTGGCAGGAAGTCATAGCCATATGCAAATTAGGTAGTTACCTGGCACCTATCAAAGATTCAATCCTTTCAGAATTGGATAATTCTAGCTCCTAGAATTCTTAAGCTGGGTTTCCTAAGGACCATGACTCTATATAATTGAAGGTCCATTGTGATCTAAGTACACTGCCAGCTATTCAATATTCATTGCCCCATATAATTTTCAAGTGAACTCTACCATATGTGTGTGTCTATACACACACATATATAATTCAATTCTCATTTTATTGAAAAGAAACTGCATCTTAATCAACATTTGTCTTTTTTATGCTGCAAACCGAACTTTAGACAGTGAAATCAATTTTTTTCTTGTACATCTCATTGTTGCAATGGGTCCACACGTCCCTATTTAAACAATTTGTTTTTTTCCCTTCCCCTCCCTGAATTATACCAACATCAAATACAGTGAAAACAGGGGTTATACAACAAAAAGAAATCATTTTTTGTTAATTTCTTCTCCACTATTTTTTCTGTATCTTGATACAGTATTGTACCATAAACTTGGGCTCCTTTTAGTAGCATTACATTGCTCTAATAAGAAAAATGAAGCCAATTGCTTCATTACACAAAGATCTTAGCTGATTTATGAAGATTGGATTTAGTTTAATGTTATACAAGACTAGGAACTTAAAAGGCATTAGTTAATTAAAAGAAATTTAGTTGAATGATTAAAATGACACTTAAATATCACTGTACATTAAAAATGCTGCCCACTCTGGGTACAAAGAATTACAAAGAAATTAAGGAAAACAAGATGTAATGATTATAGTTCTATTATAATATAGATCTTTAGTTTCATTTGGTAAGCTTCCTTAAAGGAAAGATGAGTTTCTGATTCCTTCATATTCTTTTTCAAATATACTTTTTCCTATAACTCAGCTTCTCTTTATTGTTATATTAATCATTTTCCTAAACTCATGCATTTTAGAAACATGGAGTGAATCTACTCCATGCTAGATCTTGTGCTTAGGCTCTGGGATTTAGAGATGTTACTCTGGCATACATAGAAGTTGCTGGTCTAAGTAGCAGAATCAACATATCCACAATAACCATAAAAATTGCCAGGTGCTATACTGTTAAGTAGACAGATTGTTGGAGACATAAGGACAGAAGTTATTACTTTTGCCTGGAGAGATCAAGGACAGTATCTCACAGAGAAGTTGGCATTTGAGTTGGGCTTTGAAGAATAAATAGGTTTTGCCTGTTAGAGAAGTAAAAAAGTACAATCCAGACAGGGAATAATATGCAAATTTATGGAAGAATGAAAAGATATGTTAAGGTTGGATTAATATATTACAGGTAGAATTTTTTGGAGAAAGTAAAAGGCGATTAATCTGGGGAAAGTAAATTGTAGCCTCCATAGGGAAGACTTTTAATGGCATACAAATTACTTAGACAATATTCAAAAAGATCATATTTTTCTTTCTTATAATATTTTAAGTTAACCTAGATTTTCATTTACTTTTACTTTCAGATTTCTTACGCTCTTGCTTATTGCTCATAATAAAGTTCGAGCAAAGTTCAAATTCAAAATCATGAGAAATTTGCTTTCAGTGTTTTATTTTGTAATACTAGAGACCACTTTCCTGAACCCACATAAATTCTCACTCCAAGTGGCTGTTTACTTGCTGTTTCTCCAGTCTAAATGTGCTTCTGCTGTTGTACTTTTGCATTTGCTGCTCTGGAAACCCAAATTATTTTATTTTGTTTAATGTTCTTACTCCCTATCCTTCATTTCTCAGCTCCTGCCTCATCTTTCAGGTCAGTTTGTTCTCTTCAGGGCATTTATTGCCTTGGTTAATTTTTTGTTGTTGAAATCCACTGGAAATCATACTACAGTAAGAAAGATCAGAAAAATTAGAACTATTTGCCAAGGTTGTGTGTAAATATAGGGTTCCAAGGAATCTTGTTATGCAGATCACTATTTTATCTTTTAAGTTTTTTCTTATTCTTACTAGTGGTTGTACTGAAGTTTGAATTCAGGACTTCATGTTTGTTAGATAGGCACTCTTCCACTTAAGCCATGCCTTGTCTGATTTTTGTTTTTCAGTTATTTTTTAGATGTGGCCTTGTGTTTTTTTGCCCAAATGGCCTTAGTCTGTGATTCTACCAATTTATGACCTCCAACTTATGACCTCAGAAATACAATAGCAAAAAACCTCCTTAGTTTATTCAATTACAAATAATTATTTGTTTTTAATAAATATCCCTCCTGGTTAAGATATTGGTAATGATACATAAAACTGAGTTCATACTATATATATATTTTTTTATCATTTTCAATTGTTGGTATCTTTCTATCATGAATACTTTTCTACATCATAACATTTTTTTGTCGGTTATGGGACTTGAACTCTGGGTTTGGGTGCTGTCCCTGTACTCTTCAGTTCAAGGCGAGCGTTATACCACTTGAGCCACAGTACCATTTCCAGTTTTCTAATGGTTTATTGGAGATAAGAGTCTCACAGCCTTTCCTGCCCGGCTGGCTTTGAACTGTGATCCTCAGCTCTCAGCTTCCTGAGTAGCTAGGATTACAGGTGTGAGCCACCAGTGCCCCACTCATCATAACTTTTTAATAATTATATAATATTACTTTATGTTTGCAATTTGAATTTAAGGTTATATTATTTCTATACTATATTTTTGCTCCAAGTAACAGTATACTGAACCATCCTCAGACAAATGATTTTTATACATATCTTTATTATCTTAAAAAAATCTAAAAGTATAGTTGACGAGTGGAATTATTTTGTGTTTTTAAGAGTGTTTAAAATGTCAAGTTGCCTTGAAGAAAAATTTGAATCAGTTTATACTCTCACAATGTATTAAATGAAAATAACTATCCAAACCCTTGGTAACAGTGCTGGTTAGTATTCTACCAATTTGTCAGGAGTAAAACAGTAAGCTTATACATTTTAATTGTTTTCACTTCTTTAGTCATTAGTAAAACAGTAAGCTTATACATTTTAATTGTTTTCACTTCTTTAGTCATTAGTAAGTTTTGAAAATTTTGTATGTAAGTTCATACATGTCTTGGTAAATTGTCCATTGATAATTTTCTTTTCATTTTGCTTCTAATGGTAATTACCAATTTAAATTCACTTTTTTTGCCTTTCTGAAAATAGAAGTCTTCCAATCTATGTGTGTTGTGTTTAATAAAAACAAATGTTCCTACATTTTATTTGGAGTGAAAATTTGAAATTAGATTGAAAAAATGTACTAGTCTATGATCCTGAAGAACAAGACATGCAAAACACAAACCCATACAGATACACATAAAACTTTCAGCTCTCTACTTTCTCAAAGAACATAGAATTCATGATACTGTGATATGCAGTGCAGATGCTTTAATTCCTTGAAGAATTTCTTAAGACTGGATCACAACCAATTAATCTTTCCATTTTGCTTAATTCTTTTTCTTTTGCTATTTGTCCTTGGTAATCTGTTTACAAATTGTGCTGTGACTTAAGTAAATCAGACATGAAATATTCTTAAAAGAAGAACATGATGTAATGAAAGATAAATAATTTTATATTTTATAGGTTCTAATTAATGGGAAATTAGTAACCACTAACAGGAATTGCAAAATTGATTTCTAAAACTTGGAAAGATTATTAGATTGAAATGCATTCAAAGTTGCCTTAGATGAATCAGTAAAATGATAATTAGTATCAAAAATTCAATGGCAGATAAAAGTAGCCCATAATGAACAAATGTAATAGCTTGTTTTATATTTTATAAATATATTTCTTTTTGCTTGTTTTTAATTTTGTTGTACATTCTCTTCTGTGCTGATATTCAATGTAATTTGGTTAATGTTTTCTTTTATCAGGTTTGGAATTAAAGTTAGAATTTTCCCCCACATAGTTATATGAGCAGCCTTCAAATTTCTTTATAATAATTTTATGGATTCATTATTTTTACATTTTATTCTTTATTATGCTTGTAACATAATAATATATAGACTAAGGTAGGGTCCTAACATATTTCCCCAACATGTTTAGCTATATGTTGTTAGTCTTCATTGACCAATATATTTTTTCCCAAGTGATTTCAAACAGCATCTTTATTCATGTATGAAACTCTTTTCTGCACTTGGGTTAATTTATGGTTTCTCAACTCTATTTTATTGAACTGTTTGTTCTATGCATTTCATGTGCTATCATTTTGTAAAAGTGTCAATATCAAGAAAGGCAAGACATCAAATTGTATATCACAGGGTGCCTAATTCACTCCAAACTGTTTATTTCTTGCCCACAAACCATACCAGGCAATAAAACCAGTAAGTATTCAACCAAAATCTGACATTATGGATTATTTTGACTTGAAATCCTAAGATGGATATTTTTCAGATATAGATGATATAACATATTCTCCTTTATCCTATTGAGCTTGTTAACATAAAGTTCAAGTCTTGACAATTGACAATTGTATTTGTAGCATAACAGTTCTTCCAGTTAGAAAATGTAAATCGAATTTTTAAATTTAATTTTAAAAATTATATTGTAAAGGTGATATAAAGAGGAGTTGCAGTTACATGTCAGGTAATGAGTACATTTTCCTTTTGAAGGTCACCCACTGCCTCATTCTCTCCCAGCTTTTACCCTCCAGTCTCCCCTCCACCCAAGTTGTGTAGTTCATTTTCAATATACTGTCTAGTGAATATCACTGCTGAGTTGGTTCAACTTAGTCCCACTGTTTCTGTGCTTCCCTTCCCCTCCCTAAGTCAGATAAACATATACAAGACAAAGGGTACAGAAATCAAATACCGTAACAAAAAGGAATAAACCAAAGGGGGGAAAAAGAATCACAAACAGTACAATTAAAAAGAAACACTCTTAATGCCATTTCAATAAGCACCATTTTATATGGTCATATATATGTAGCCATTGAGCTTTTATGATCGTCTCCTAAGAATATCCTCCTTTGGTCTCATTATGTGAAAGTTTACAGCGCTGTTTAATTAATCATGTCTAAAAGTATTTTTTTGTTTTTTACTATCCATTGGGTTTACTTATAGATATATAAGTGCATTCTAATTCTTGCAAATGAGGGAAACCATGAAGCTTATGCTTCTTTGGGTCTGACTTACTTCACTTAGTATAATTTTTTTCCAAGTCTTTCCATTTCCTTACAAATAGGGCAATGCCATTCTTTCTGATGGAAACATAGAATTCCATTGTGCATATATGCCACATTTTCTTTTTTTTTTTTTTGGGTCCGGTCATGGGGCCTGAACTCTGGGCCTGGGCGCTATCCCTCAGCTCTTCAGCTCAAGGCTAGCGCTCTACTATTTGAGCCACAGCGCCACTTCTGGCTTTTTTTTTTCTGCTTATGTGGTGCTGAGGAATCAAACTCAGGGCCTTAAGCATGCAAGGCGAGCGCTCTACCACTGAGCCAACTTCCCAGCCCCTGCCACATTTTCTTGATGTATTCATCCACAAAGGGTCATCTGGGTTGATAAGACATGGCAAACAATCCTGCCATAATTTTGAACCAGAGTAATGCTGTGTAGATCAGGCTGAGCACAGAATGGCCTCATACACTCAAGAGTGAGGGAATTAGAGTTGTGTAGTACCATACCCAAGTACAGTGATATTTAAACACATACTCTTGTCATTGTTTCGATGTATAAAGGTTTTTCTGATTCTTCATTTTAAATAACTTTTCCATCCCCTGCTCTCATCAGCAGTAGTTTCGGCTTCTTGGTTTGATCCTCTGGTTCTGGTTTCTGGAAGACTGAAGTGGGATCTTTGTACAAAATAGGTCAGATCTTGCTAGATTAGGTGGAGACTCTTGCAGGGGCAATTTAACTTCATAAACCTTTGCAAGGCCCTCCTTTGTCTGGAACACTCCTCTGCAAACTGCATTTGCATATCTACCTGATCCCGGGGTGGTGGTCCTCTGTCTGAGAAGGCGGTCCTTTTTGATCAAGTGCCTCTATGTATCATGGGGCTTGAACTCTGGGCCTGGACACTGTCCCTGCGCTCTTCAGCTCAAGATGAGCACTCTACTTCTTGAGCCACAGTGCCACTTCTGGTTTTCGAGTGGTTTATTGTAGATCAGAGCCTCATGGACTTTTCTTTCCAGGCTGGCTTTGAAACATGATCCTCAGATTTCAGCCTCCTGAGTAGCTAGAATTACAGGCAGGAGCCACTGGTGCCCAGCTTGACCACTCACTTTCTAACAGGAGTACATGTAACCCTTTTATATAACTCTATTTAAATTCTCTTTTTAACCTGCTTGATGATCACAATTTTGCTTTGAATTAATTATTTCTGTAAAAGACATAAAACTAAATTGAGAATTACTTAGGGAAGTAGACTGAGAGAGGAATAAGAGAGGGTGATGGAGAATGAATATAATCTAAGTATATTAAACACAGATAAGACTCAAAATGAAGTACAACAAATTCAAATCAGAAATAAGTCTAATAAAAGAGGTAAACAACTTATACAATGTAAATTATAAAACAATGAAGGAAGAAATTGAAGATAGCATATATAGAAGATAGAAAGGCCTTCTATGTTTATGAGTTTTATTATTGTTGACATGGTTCAGTACCATTCTTCACAGAAATATGTTAAACAGCCATAAAATTCACATGGAAGTACAAAGACACCGGATTGCCATAGCAAGATGAACATTTAAAAATTTTTTTTATTGTAAAGGTACTGTCCAGAGGGATTACAGTTACATGAGTAAGGTAATGAGTTCATTTCCTATCGAGCATTGTTACCCATTCCTTTGTTTTGCCCCTACCATCCCTTCTTTGTTCACCTCCCAAACTCTTCCCTCCCGGCTACCCCAAAGTTGTAAAGTTCATTTTCAACATAGTGTCTTGTATAACTCATTGTTACAATTGGTCAACATGTATTCTTTTCTTGTACA
This sequence comes from Dipodomys ordii, assembly GCF_000151885.1. Lineage (NCBI taxonomy): Eukaryota > Metazoa > Chordata > Mammalia > Rodentia > Heteromyidae > Dipodomys > Dipodomys ordii. The sequence goes on along the minus strand of NW_012267249.1, from coordinate 9,746,530 downwards.
GTTTTTATTGTAAAAATGCTGTACAGAAGGGTTACAGTCACATGAGCAAGGTAATGAGTACATTTCCTATTGGGCATTGTGGCCTCTTCCTTTGTTTTCCTCCTACCATCCTTTCCCTCCCACCTCCCCCAAAATCCTCCCTGCCTTGCCCCCACCAAAGTTGTAAAGTTCGTTTTCAACATAGTGTTTTGTACATCTCATTGTTACAATGGGTCAACCTGTGTCCTTATTTAAGCATTTTTTTCCCTCCCGAATTACAGAAGTATATATACAGGTGCAGGGAACCTACATCAAATACAGTGAAAACAAGAGTTTTACCATGGGGGAGGAACATACAAAGCAACAAAAAAATCACATGGTACATTATAAATACATTAGAAACAATAGCAAGAAAGAAAAAAGATATTTATGTCCCTATCTTGGGGTTCATTACACTTAACATCATCTTATATGGTCATAGCTTTTGGCCATTTCTGCTTGTCCTACACATGTACCAGTTATTGCGAAGGGAAACCATGGGACCTATCTTTCTTTGGGCCTGGCTTACTTCACTTAATATAATTTTTTCCAAGTTTTTCCATTTCCTAACAAATGGGGCAATGTCATTCTTTCTGATGGAGGCATTGAATTCCATTGTGTATATATACCACATTTTCTTGATCCATTCCTCTACTGAGGGGCATCTGGGTTGGTTCTATATCTTAGCTATGGTAAATAATGCTGCGATAAACATAGTTATGCTGGTAGCTTTAGTATGATCTGTTTGTGATCATTTGGGTAAATGCCCAAAAGTGGGATTTCTGGGTCATAGGGGAGCTCTATGTGGAGTCTTTTCAGGAAACTCCATACTATTTTCCAAAGTGGTTGAACAAGTTTACACTCCCACCAACAATGCAGTAAGGTTCCCTTCTGTCCACATCCCCTCCAGCATCTGTTGTCATTAGATTTCTTGATTACAGTCATTCTAACTGGGGTGAGGTAGACTCTCAATGTTGTTTTGATTTGTATTTCTTTAGGGCTAGAGAGATTGAGAAATTCTTCATGTATCTATTGGCCATCTTTCTTTCCTCTTCAGAGAAGTTTCTCTTTAAGTCTTTACCCACTTATTTATTGGGTAGTTGTTTCTTTGAGGATTTGTTGTTGGGGGATTTAATTTTTTTGAGTTCCAGGTATATTTTAGATTAACCTGTATTCTTATTTCAGCATTTTGTTATTTCACTTCCCCTCCCCAAATTAGAAAAATGTATATACAAGTGCAGGACACCAAAATCAAATGCAGGGAAAACAGAGGTTATACCATAGGGGAAGAACATACAAAAGAAACAAAAAAAATCACATAGCACATTACAAGTATATTTAAAAGAACAACAAGAAAATGAAAACCTCTTGTATCCCTATTTTATGGTTCATTTCACTTAGCATAATCTGATATGGTCATATGTACATAGCTTTTGAACTTTTCTGCTTGTCCTAGAAATATACTAGTTATTGCAAATAAGGAAAACCATGGGACCTATGTTTTCAGTTAATATAATTTTTTCCAAGCATATCCAGTTCCTAACAAATGGGGCAATGTCATTCTTTCTGATGGAGGAAGCATAGAATTCCATTGCATATATATATATATATATATATATATATATATATATATATATATATATATATATATATATATATATATATATATATATATAACATTTTCTTAACCCATTCATCTACTGAGGGACATCTGGGTTGGTTGCATATCTTAGCTATGGTGAATAATGCTGCGATAAACATAGTTATACTGGTAGCTTTAGTAGGCCTTGTTTGTGATCATTTGGGTAAATGCCAAAATGTGGGATTGCTGGGTCATAGGGGAGCTCTATGTGGAGTCTTTTTTTTGAGGGGGGGTCTGGTCGTGGGGTCTGAACTCTGGGCCTGGGTGCTGTTCCTCAGCTCTTCAGCTCAAGGCTAGCACTTTACCACTTGAGCCACAGCGCCACTTCCGGCTTTTTTTCTTTTTGCTTTGGTGGTACTGGGGAATCGAACTCAGGGCCTCATTCATGCAAGGCAACGCTCTACCACTGAGCCACCTTCCCAGCCCTATGTAGAGTCTTTTAAGGAACTTCTATACTGCTTTCCAAAGTGGTTGAACAAGTTTACACTCGCACCAACAATGCACAATGCACAATGCAGTAGGGTTTACTTTTGGCCACATCCCCTCCTGCATCTGTTGTTATTAGATTTCTTGATTATAGCCATTCTAACAGGGGTGAGGTGGATTCTCAATGTTGTTTTGATTTGCCATTTCTTTCATGGCTAGAGAAGTTGAGCATTTCTTCATGTGTCTATTGGCCATTCTTATTTCCTCTTCAGAGAAGTCTCTTGTTAAGTCTTTAGCCCACTTATTAACCAGGCAGTTGTTTCTTTGAGGATTTTTTGTGGGGGATTTAATTTTTTGAGTTCTCAGTATATTTTAGAAATGAAGTCCTTGTCTGTTGTATAGCTAGTGAAGATCTTCTCCCAATCCATTGGTTTTCTATTGATATTGCTAGCTGTGTCCTTTGCCATGCAGAAGCTCTGAAATTTCATGCAATCCCATTTGTCCAAACTTTCTTTGATTTCTTGTGTTTCTGGGTCTTTATTAAGACAATTTCAGGCTGTGCCAAGGAGCCCTAGAGTTTCTCCTGTTCTGTCCTGTAAGGTTTTCAAGGTGTCTGATTTGACTTCAAGGTCTTCAATCCATTTAGAGTTGATTCTGGTGCAGAGTGATATATAAGGATCTAGCTTTAGTTTGCTACATGTGTTTAACCAATTTTGGTAGCACCATTTACTGAAGAGGTGACTTTCTTTCATTCTGTTTTTTTGTTTGTTTGTTTTTAGCTCCCTTATCGACAATTAGGTGACTGTAGCTCCATAGGTTCTTTTCTAGGTCTTCAGGTCTGTTCTTGTGCCACTTCCAAGATGTTTTGATTACCATGACTTTGTAGTAGAGTTTGAAATTTTGTATTGATTTTCCTCCAGGATCATTTCTGCTCTTCAGGGACTTTTATTGTCCCATATGAATTTTTGGATTGCTTCTTCTATTTCATTGAAAAATGAAGTTGGGATATTGATAGGTATTGCATTGAATTTGTAGATAGCATTTGGCAGTATTGCCATTTTCTTGATGTTAATCCTCCTAATCCAGGAATATGGGAGGTTCTTCCACTTCCTTAGTTCTGCTTTAATTTCCTTTTTCAGGTTTTTTAAGTTTTCACAATAGTTTTCACTTCTTTAGTTAGTTAATTCCTAGGTATTTTATTTTGGGGAGGCTATTACAAAAGGAGTTGCTTTCTGACTTCCACCATGCTCTTCTCATTACAGGCATACAGAAAAGCCATTGATTTTTTATGGCTGATTTTATACCCTGCTAATTTGCCAAAGTTTTAGATCAGCTTGAGTAACTTGGAAGTGGAGTCCATGGGGTTCTTTGAATACATGATCATGTCATCTGCAAAGAGGGAGTGTTTTACTTCATCTTTCCTATTTGGATTCCCTTAATGTTTGCATCTTGTCTTATTGCTGTAGCTAGGCATTCTAATACTAAATTGAAGAGAAGGGGAGAGAGTGGACATCCTTATCTTGTTTCTGAATTTATAGGAAATGGCTTTAGTTTTTTGCCATTAAGTATAATGCTGACTGTAGGGTTGTCATACACAGCCCTTATTATATTGAGGAATTTCCCATGGATTCCTAGTTTTTCTAGAGCTTTTATCATAAAGGGGTGTTGGATCTTGTCAAACGCTTCTTCTGCATCTATTGGGATAATCATCTGGTTCTTATCCTTGCTCTTGTTGATGTGATGAATTATATTAATTGATTTGCATATATTGAACCAGCTTTGCATCCCTGAAATGAATGCTGTTTGATCATGGTGTTTGATTTTTTTTGATGAGTTGTTGAAGTCAATTGACTAAACATTTTTTGAGAAGTTTATTTCGATGTTCAGCAAAGAAATGGGTCTGTAGTTCTCTTTCTTTGATGAATACCTGCCTGCTTTTGGAATGAAGGTTATGATGGCTTCATAGAGAGTGTTTGGTAGTGAACTTTCACTTTCAGTTTCTTTTAAGTGTTGGAGAAGTATTGGTGTGAATTCTGCTTTGAAGGCCTTGTAGAATTCCACTGTAAATCCATCAGGTCCTGGGCTTTTCCTGGGTTGGAGGTCTCTTTTTGCTGTTTCTATTTTGATGCTTGATATGGGTCTGTTAAGTTGGTTTAAATCATCGTGATTTGTTTGGGCATGTCCATTTCTTCCAGGTTCTCAAAATTATTAACATAATGGTTTGAGAAATATTCCCTTTAATGTTCTGAGTCTTGGTTGTTTCTGTGGTGATATTTCCATTCTCATCTCTGAGTTTGTTTATTTGGGCTTGTTCTCTTCTTTTTCTGATAAGGGTCTGTCAATCTTGTTAAATTTTTGGTAGAACCAACTCTTTATTTTTTTGGGTGTTTTTGGACTCTAATTTATTTAATTCTGATTTAATTTTAATTATTTGTTTTCATCAACTGGATTCAAGGAGCTTTCAGGTACCTGCTTAAATTGTTGGTTTTACATCTCTGCAATTTGTTGATGTAGGAACTCAGAGCTATAAACTTCCCTGTGAGTACTGCCTTTGCTCTGTGCCAGAGGAGCTGGTAATTTGTGTGTTCATTTTTGTTCATTTTGATTTCCTTTCTACTCTCTTCCACGACCCATTGGTGGTTCAACAGTGTGCTGTTTGGCCTCTATTTGTTACAGGATTTTCTTTGTTGGCTTTTAGTGTTGAATTCTCATTTTATTCTTTTGTTGTCTGAGAGAATTCAGGGCATAATTTCAGTATTTCTGCATTTGGACAAATTTGCTTTGTGACGTAAAATGTGGTCTATTTTTGAGAATGTTCCATGTGATGCTGAAACGAATGTGTGTTCTGACATTGCTGGGTGAAATATTCAGTAGATGTGTGTTAAGTCTAGTTGATCTATACCATTGTTTAGATCTGAGGTTTCTCTGTTGAGTTTTTGTCGGGTTGATCTATCTAGTTGTGATACTGGTGTGTTAAAATCTCCAACAATTAATGTCTTTGGATTTATGTGATATTTGAGGAAAAGTAATGTTTCTGGGATAAATTTGGGTGCTCCATTATTTGGTGAATAGATACTTAGAATTGTAATATCCTCCTGAAGGAGAGATCCCTTAATTAATATGTAATGATTTTTATCTTTTCTTGCTAATTTTAATTAGCCTGTTTATGGAGGCCATTTGCTTTGTAGATTTTATTCCAGCCTTTCACTCTCAGAATATGTTTTTTTTTTGTGGGCAGGGTGTGACTCCTGAAGGCGGCAGATAGAAGGATCTTGCTTTTTGATTCAACTAGGTAATCTGTTTCGCTTAATTGGAGAGCTAAGTCCATTAATATTGAGAGTTAGGATGGAGAGGTTTTGGGAGTTCCTGCCATGTTATCCAACTTCTTGGGGGCTGTACCAACAGGGTTCTTCCTATGATTTTGGATTCTCTGTTTGGGGGCTGTTGTTTGGCCTTTATCATGGTTTTGTTGGGTTTCTATGTGTAGAACAACTTTAAGTATCTTTGTGGGGCTTGTTTGGTGGAGATATGTTACTCTAATTTTTCTTTGCTGTGGAGGGTTTTTATTTGTCCTTCCATTATGGAGGAGTATTTAGCTGGGTACAGTATTCTTGGTTGATAGTTTTTTGTCTTTAGGACATGACATATTTCATTCCAGAATCATCTTGCTTTCGTTGTCTCTGCTGAGAAATCTGAAGTTATTCCGGTTGTTTTCCCTTCATAGGTGATTGATTTGTTTTTCTCCCTAACAGATTTAAGGATCCTTTCCAGATTACAATGTGATAGTGGGATGTCCTGTTCTGGTCTGGTCTGTTTGGGGTTCTAAAGGCTTCTTGTATCTAAATGGGCCTATCTTCTTGCATGTTAGGAGGTTCTCTGTTAGGATCCTGTTAAATAAATTTTCTAGACCGTTAATTTCTGTCCCTAGGCCCTCATCTATACCCATTAGTCAAATTAGGCCTTCAGTGTGGGATGGTGTCTTCTAAATGTTGAATAGATATATCATATTTCTTGGATTTGTCTTGAATACTTGTCTGTTTTTTTTTTTCTCTATAATGTCTAGGCTGTCTTCAAACACAGAGCTTTGGTCTTATGCATGGTCTAACCTCCTGTCAAGACATTCTACATTGTTTTTTATTTCCTTTCCTTCTAATTGGTCAGATTTGATGCCTTCAAATTCTTTGTTGGAGCTTTCTTTTAGATCTTGTATGGACTTCTTTACCTCCTTAATTTGGTTTTCAGTGTTCAGTCTCAAATCCCTTAGTTGATTAGTTATAGTTTCATTGGACTCACTTTCCTTCTGTTGGGCTTCATTCAGCATTCCCTTGTGGCCTCCATGGATTCCCCCAGCTTTCTGTTTGTGAATTCCATGAATGCCTCTATTAATCTTTGTTTATTCTCATTCTGCTCATGCAATTCCTCTATTAATCTTTGATTATCTTCCTCACACTCGCAAAATTCCTATATTAATCTTTGGTTAGCCTCATCACGCTCATGCTTTCCCCTATGATGCTCACACAGAGTCCTTTGCAGGCTTTCAGTCTTTTCATTCAGCATGTTTACCAGCAGTATTTGTAGAGCATTTTGGGAACTCTCCTCTGGATTATTCATTAACTGCTCTGTTGCCTGATTATTATGAGCAGGAATTGAGATACCATGACTTGCTTTTTTTTTTCTGTTTCTCGAGCGCATCTGCCCATTTGTGTATGAAATCAACCAATTCTGAAGTAGACCACTATGTTAAGACTAGCATCAACCAGAGCCCTGTAGTTGCACACATTGTTTGATGCAGTGAAAATGAATACAGATACAATCTAGTCAACCGATACAATCAGGGATCAATGGACTGAGAAAATCAAAGAAGGAATCAGCAGACCAGAAATTAATAGGTTTAGGGAGAATTGTGAGGAGAAAATAAGATTAAAGGAATGTGGGGAGGGAAAGGGAGTAGGGAATATAACCAAGACCTAAAAATTCAGAGAGAGGAAAAGGTAGAAGGAAAGGAAAAGAGAGATAAAGAAAAAAGGAAAACAAAAAAATTAAAAAATTAAAAATGAAATGCTTAAAAGCTATATAAGTATAAAGAAATAATACTATAAAGGAGTTAAGGATGAGGATTTGTGAAATGAATCATCAATATCTTAAGTATGTACACAATCAAGAATAAGTCTAATAATCAAAGGTGTGTATCTATCTGGTGATGAAGAGAACAGCAATTAAGTAAAGCAAAAAACTAAAAAGGAAAAGAGCAAAAAGTGACTTAAAAAAAAACCTAAGATAAAATGATGGAAAAAAAAGAAAACAAAAAAATTTTTTTTTAATTATGTCAAAAAAAGAGTCTTTCAATTTTGGGGGATGAGGGATCTTGTGTTTCCCCTGTATCCATAAGTGGTCTCTTGGTGGAGTCTCTTGTTTGCTGTAGTGTTTGGTTTCCCTGTGGCTTGATTGGTTTCTTAAATCAGTTTGTTTGAGCAGGAAGAATGAAGCTCTGCCTTACCAGGGACTTTATGACCCTCCTCCCAGACTAGTTCAGTGGGAGGGTGATCTGCTTTTAGTATCACAAAAGAGGGAGATGGCTGTTTCCTCTAGATTGGAGTTGCTTTGATGGGCTAGGTTGTGGGTAGGGTTGAGACCTGTCAGAAAATCAGTAGCTTTTCCCTGAGGGGCTAGCTCCTGAGAAACTCACAAAGCCCAGCCTGGAGCCATTCTCAGGATTTATGTTTACTGAGTTTCCAATTGTTTTTATTTTACCCTCATGCAGCTGGATCAGCTGCTGGTGCTGCAGTGGGGTGGGGCAGCCTTTGGTCTGTTTACCCAGTGAAGAAAGTCACTTCTCCATGGGTGGAGCTTTCTCTACTGGGAAGGGTAACTTTCCCTAGGGGTGGAGCTGAGCCCTGCAGATCAGGTTCCTTTGACCTGTTGAATGGCTCCTCTTGTCTTCTTCCAAGGCCTGAGTTACAGGCTAGCTACTCTGGCCCAGACTTTGTCAGTATCAAAATTGGAGTTCTTATTGGAGTTCTTCTCCCGTGGTGAAGAAGGGGCTTCCTTCACACTGCTGCTCCATGAGGAGTGAGGATATCTTGGGCATAATCACAGCTTTCCTTTGGTTTCTGGGCCATCCACATCCATGGTCTGCGACTGTCTATGGTCAGCTGGATGAAGATTTCTGCTCCTTGTCAGTTCTTGCTGACAGTACATAGAATCCCCTTGCATACCACCTCTGGTGCCTTTGTCCTGGGCTCTCTTTGTCTGGCCATGGTGGCATCCGCTTTTGAAACTGCCACCATGGATGCCAGCAAATACTCAAATTTGTCTCCTTAACCAAGCTGCCTGAATTTTTCCTCTTTGGCCAAACTTTCTGTACTATGATGACACACTTGCTGTGACTCTCTAGCTTTGGACTTTTCACTGGAACAATAAAGCCTGTTTGTATGTGAGAGCTTGTTTAGCTTCCAGCTTCTCCTCTGCCATCTTCCTCCAGACTCTATAAGTTGAACATTTCTATAGACACTTTTGCAACATATTACAGAGTCATTGTAATAATAGCCAGAAATAGAAACACTGATAAATGGGATAGAATAGAGGACCTAGAAATAAATTCATGTATCCCCATGATTTCTTTCAAAGATGCTTAAAACTTACATTAGAGGAAAGATAGTGTCTTCACCATTAGATCCACATATATAAGACTGGGAATAGACCTGCAATCTCTGACTTTTATAAAAATCAACTCAACTGACCAAAGGCCTTGCTTTAAGACCTGAAAGTATTAACATAAGAGAAACTCTTAAGTTATTTGCACAGTCAATAATTTCCTAAGATTGAGTTAAATAGACAAGAAAATAAAAGGAATAATTAAAATGGTATTATATGAAGTTAAATAGATTTTTCACAGGCCAGCCTGGCACAGTAGCACATGTTTATAATCCTGGAGTTCAGAAAGCTGAGGAGGATCATGAGTTGAAGGCTAACTTAATTAATATAGCAAACTTGAGGCAGCCTACACTACATAGAGAAACACTGTATCAAAAGATACAGTGCACAACAAAGGAAATAACCAACAGAATGGGATGATTTACCAGCTATTTATCTAATAGAAGATTAATAGCCTAATATATGAAAACTCAACTAAGATTAATAGTCCAATAAGTTATCACTCAACTAAGTTAATATCAAAGGAACAAATAAAACAAAATAGACAAATTATCTAAATAGAAATAAATGTTTTCAAAGAAGTATAAATGTTCAATATCTCTAGCCATTTGGAAAATGAAAATCTAAACTACATAAAATAGTAATGAATGCTGGTAAGGATGATGACTTATTGGAGGAATACAAATTATTGCAGTTACTATAGAAAATAGTATTGAGGTTCCTCCAAAGTCTAAAACTAAGGTTACTATATGAAAGAGTTACCTTAGACCCTGATATTTATGAGAAGAAAATGAAGTCAGCATACCCATTTTGATTGTGAGGAAATTCTCGATACTATGATGGCCTGTAGGCCATCAATTAATGAATAAAGAAAATATGATAGATAGATAAGATAGATAGATAAAATAGAGTATTATTCAGCCATAAAGAAGAATGAAATTTTGTCCAATGTAGGAAAATGGATGGAATTGAAGATCATCTTTTAAGTGAAATAAGCCAGCTTCAGAAAATGAGGAAAATGAAAACAAAATGATGGCTTAAAATATAAAAGAGACCACTGGAGATGGAGAAATGGTCTTGAGTAAGGAGGGAAAAGGGGGGGGGTTCAGAAAGAAGGGAAGATGGACAGGATCAAGCACAATATTTATACACATAGAAATATGGGGAAAACAACCCCATTAATTGATGGAGGAAAACAGCATTATACAGTCATAATAAAATTGTTGATCACAATAAAAATATAACCTCTTTCCCTTACGACCCAGTCATACCACTTCTAGGCATCTACCCTGAACAACAGGAACCAATATACAAGGACACATGCACCTCCATGTTTATTGCAGCACTGTTCACAATAGCTAGGATATGGAAACAACCCAAATGCCCTACCACAGATGAATGGATCCAAAAATTGTGGTATCTATACACAATGGAATATTATGCAGCCATTAGAAATGGCAAAACAATGGCATTTGCAGGGAAATGGATGGAGCTAGAAGAAATCATGTTGAGCGAGGTAAGCCAAGAGCAAAGAGACAAACGGCACATGGTCTCCCTGATAAGTGGATGTTAAATTCAAAATGTTAGGTGATATGACAAAATTAACAGGACTTAAGAAACAAAGAACTTCCACTCATCTGGTCTAACCACTACTAAATAACCCCATGCTGCTGATCACATGTATGATGTATATGTGTACAGCGTTATATGTTATAGACTGTAATAGACAATTTGCTCCAGGAAAGTTAGAATGAGCTTGTGACTTTAAATGAGCATCATTATTCCACAATACTGTGAAATTTGGGAAATTATGTAATCAATCACAATAATTTTAAAAAAAAAACACCAGAAAACTAAAAGTGGCGTGATGGCTCAAGTGGTAGAGCATGAGCCTTGAGCTGAATTGTTCAGGGACAGCTCCCAGGCTTAGAGCTCAAGTCCCACGACTCACAAAAAGAGAGAGAGAGAGAGAGAGAGATCTTTCATGCAAATGTTTCTAACATATTTATAAGATTATGTCTTTGTTGCCTTGTATGTCCCTCCCCCATGGTATAACCCCGGCTTTCACTATATATGATGTTGGTATATGTGGAGGGGAAGGGAAAAACAAATTGTTAAAACAGGGATACAGGAGGACCCATTGCAACAATGATATGTACAAGTCGTTATGTCGAAAAATGAACTTTACATCTTTGGGGGGGAGAGGGGGATACGAAGGGATGGGAAAGGGAAACAAAGCAGGAGGCTACAATGCTTGATAAGAAATGTGCTCATTATCTTGCCCATGTAATTGTAATCCCTCTGTACAGTATTTTCACAATAAAAATATATTAAAAATATATAACAGCTTACATATCGTTTGTGGGAGTGTAAATTAGTGTAGACACTATAATGAACAAATGGAGATTCTTTAAGAAACTAAAAATAGAATGATATTATTCAACTATATCACTTCATACATATTCATATGCATAGACATATGCATATCCATATGTATATATATGAAATGATACACACAACATACTAAAGAGATACCTGCCCATATACATTTATTGCAACATTATTCACAATGCCCAAGGTTTGGAATTAATGTATTTACCCACCAGAAATTTAAAAACAGTAACTTATAAAAGGATACACTCTACATATAAGGTGATTTGTTGAATGGTAACTCCTTTGTACAACTACCTATAGATACTAAAAATACAATTGAAAAAAGAGAATATAAACTGGTGCCAGTAGCTCACATTGGTAATCCTAGCTACTCAGGAGACTGAGATCTAAGTGTTGTGGTTCAAAACTAGCCCAGGCAGGAAACCCTATGATATTTTGTTTTATCTCCAATTAACCAGCAAAACTACAGAAGTGGAGGTGTGGCTCAAGTGGTAAAATGTTAGCCTTGAGCACAAAAGCTTAGGGACAGCACCCAGGCTCCAAGTTCAAGCCCAGCACCAGCACAAAGAAAAAAAAAGATAATAGTGCCAGAAATTAAATAGTACATACAACTATGGATATGCATTATGTAACATAATTTTTTATTTTAAATGTTAATGAAAAATCAAAATCATACCCCTTACTTTCAAATATTACCAAATTATATGTCAAATTTTTCTGAAAACAAAAAAGAAAATAATTTAAAAATTGAATTTTAAGATATGAAAAAAGGTACTTGACTGAATAGGGCCTCAAAGCTGTTGGTGATGAAAAAAAGTGTTAGAATTCCTGTTTTTCTAATCTTAGTCCTGTACTATTTCTTTGTCAGCTTTTAAAAAAGAAAAATAAAATACTTTGGGATAGTTTATATCACTTAACACAGTGAACTTGTCATGTGTTTATGCCTTATTTTCCACATTTTATAGACTAGAAAAGTTAACATTATTTAGGGACTCATTCAAGATCATATAGGCATCAAGTAACACAGCTATGATCAGGTTTGCTATTCTGGAACCAAATTCTAATTCTTTTTGCTATTTCTTTGTTATTTCTCTCCTCACATTTCAAAATAGTAGAAATCCACTAATGTAGTTTCAATTAATAAGAAAGGTGAAATGTTTTATGTTACTGTTTGCATTTTCTATACAAAGTTAATAAAACAAATAATTGTATAAATCCCTTTGTAAAATGAATTATGCATATCCCTTCAACAACTGAAAACTTCTATAAAATTCAAAAGTATCTATTCCTAGGAATCAATATGAATGCTTTATATATGAGCCTTTAAGTGAGCCTTCAAGTCATCTTAATGGTAGTTTATTGGCCTAATTTCAGTTACTGAAAATATTAAAAAGTAATACAATTGCATTAATTTTAAAATATATTGTGATTCATACTTTTAATTAAATCAGAGCCTCCTCTTAATTGTAAGGATAGTAAGTAAAATTCATTATTTTCACACACACTTTTGGTTTTCAAGGTGCCTTGCTTTCATTATGTCTCTAAAACAATCCTGTAAAATGAATAAAGCAGATATTAACATTTTTATTCTACAGATGAGGAAACTAAGGCTAGAGAGAGGTGAAAGGACTTGATCGAAGTCATATAGCAAGGCTATACAAAGTAAAGTTTTCTGATACTGATGTTCTGTGATTGGAAGGAATATATATGTTTTATTCAGTTTTATAACTGCTGTAACTAGCATAATCTGTGGCATTGAATAGATGCTCCGTAAATATTGAGTGAGTAAGTGAAGGAAAGCTTAGGAAAACGGGTAGCAGAAGAGGTTCTCCTATGGAATGACTAGTTAAAAAAGTGTGTTAGGGGCTGGGAAGGTAGCTCAGTGGTGAAGTGCTTGCCTTGCATGCATGAGGTCCTAGGTTGGATTCCTCAGCACCACATAAGCAGAAGCCACCTGAACACTGGGCCTGGGTGCTGTCCCTCAGCTCTTCAGCTCATGGCTAGTGCTCCACCACTTGAGCCACAGTGCCACTTCCAATTTTCTGGTGGTTTATTGGAAATAAGAGTCTCATGGACTTTCCTGCCAGGATTGGCTTTGAATCGTGATCCTCAGATCTCAGCCTCCTGAGTAGGTAGGATTACAGGCCTGAGCCACCAGTAACCAGCAGATCTAAGTACTTTTTTTTTGTTTGTCGTGGGGCTTGAACTCTGGGCCTGAGCACTGTCCCTCAGCTCTTCAGCTCAAGGCCAGCGCTCTACAACATGAGCTACAGCGCCACTTCCCTAAGTACTTTTTTAAATTAATAATGTCCTTGATTTCTTAGTAATCTTTATCTTCAGACTGAGCCTCACTGAGTAGCCTTATATAATAACATTTATTATATTGTATACTAATTATCTGTTTAGTTGTCTGACTTCCTTTGGAAACTCCAAGACTTCATAACAGGGTCAAAATCCCCTTATATTTCCATTCTTGGCACTAAGTTTAGCATATGATAGGCACAAAGTAGATCTTTGTGCAACAAAAAAGTGAATAAAAAAAGATATATTGAGTTTTAAAATAAGGTTTATATATTGATGGCTTTATATGTCTTAAAAATACTAACTTGCAATTAAATTTAAAATTTCTAATAAATTTGAGTTCCCCTTAAAAAATACTTTAGTAAAGCAATACTATATGGACATATGTATGCTTTCTGCCAAGACTTAAGCTCTTCTTTTTTTATTTATTTATTTATTTTTTATTTTATTTGTGAAAATATTGTACAGAGGGGTTACAATTGCATGGGCAGGATAATGCGTACATTTCTTACCAAGCATTGCAGCCTCCTCCTT
>NW_012267249.1:9714951-9724431 GCF_000151885.1 Dipodomys ordii | reverse complement strand
GGGGTGGCCTTCCCTCCTCTGCTCCCTGAGAAGGAGTGAGGATGTCGGGCTTCTACTCATGCCGAGTCTTGGATCCTGGGTCGTCTCTGGTCTGCAAACTGCAGGATGAAGCTGTCTGCTCCTTGTCCGTTCTTGCTGGTGTTGAGTAGAATCCGCTCGCCCGCTGCATCTGGCTCCTTCGTCCTGGACTCTCTGTGTGAGCGCTCAGGTATTGCCCGGCTGCCGTCTCCACCGCGCGACCCTGCTGCCGCCGCCGCCGCCGCCGCCGGCTGCTGGATAGCGATCAGATGTGTCTTCTTGCCTTGGCTCTCCCTCTCTTGTCTAACTCTCTGTCCTGTGATGGCACACTTGGTGTGTTTCTCTGGCTTGGGACTGTTCACTGGAACTCTAAAACTGCTTTCTATGTGAGAGCTTGTTCAGATTCCAGCTTCTCCTCGGACATCTTGTCTCCTCCCCCCTTAAGCTCTTCTTATTTCAGCTTCATTATCTGAAAAAAAGGGTAGTAATATTTTCTTCTATTAAATGAGACATTATTAAAAATGCATAGCACTTACCTTATAGTAAAATCTTTATTAGTGTTTATCAAACAAGTTACCCTCATCCTTCTTTGAATTGTATTATTCAGTCACTAAACTTTTGACCCATTCAGCAAATGAACCTAGAGAGAACAAAAGAAGAACATTATAGTGCCAACAGCAAATTCAAACTTTAAAAATCACATGTTGCAAGTATGCGGCTATTATTAAAGAAATGTTCATTTCTAACTTGATGTTACTGATTTTTTTCCTTCAACCTCCAAAGAGTTAGAGTTCATATTAATTTTGTATTCTTTGGGTGTATTTTCCTTTAAGGATAAATTTGGGCCTGCATTGGATACGTTTGTTCAATACTCATATTGTTCCCAATTTAGTCTTCTACTTCTGCAAGGTCCAAATTGCCCTTCATGTGAAAGAGCTTTGTAATGCACACTTGAGGTGATGTGTCAATGCTTTCCCTAGTTTAGCTGCTTTCTCCACCCAGCAAGTCTGGGTCACCTTCACAACATCAAGATTAGGTGCACATGCACTGTCATAAATAATGTCTTATGCAGGAGTAATGTAAATGGAATCAGTTGAAATATGGCTTACTATATTAAAATTTATGTTTCGATTATCATTTTTATTACATGGAACAAGATCTGCATCATAGACAAGAGTGTCTGTCTATTTGGCAACTATGCCTAGCAAAGTAAGAGCTGCAGGAATTTTTCTAAGGATTTCTTTTTCCTTCTTCAGAAATCCAAATTGGATTGCCTAACAAATAATTCTCTGTAATACTTTTTAATAGTGTATTATGAAAGTCCTGGAGGCAGCATCCTCCCATCCTCGTGTTAGTAACGTGATAAAATGCAAATGTAATTAGAAAAATATAGCCTTTCTCAGGATAGTGACACATGCAATCCCAGCACTCAGCAGTCAGAGGCAGTGGGAGGAGGATCGTGACTGAAGCTAAGCTCGCCTATATAGGTGAATCAGGGCAGCAGGACCACCTAAGGAGTGTGAGGCCAACCTAGACCACCTTGCTAGATCCTATCTCAAAATTCCCAAATCGAAATCAAACAAACAAAAATCACTCTCAATTGCCTCTTCTAATCCCACAACCGAGTCCTTGTGCAGTCTTGTACCCCGCATACCTGTGAAAAGTACAGCAACCTACCTTACTTAGGCAAATGGTCAGGACATTTTCATTGGGTAACAGACAGCAGTCAAACAGTCAATTGAAAGAAACAGGTAAGAAAAATTGAAAAACAACTGAAACAGGCATTATAGGACATCTATAAATTAAGAAGTGTAAATCACTCATAAAAGATACTGTGGGATTATTAGTTTTTGTTACCTATAACAAAGAGAATGTTTCTGAGACTGTATGCAAATATAGAATAAAGTTGTAAGTATGGAAGGCATTCACATCAATCAGTAGATATTTTACTGAAGGTATATCATCCTTTACTTGAGCTGCCTATTTTTCCCTCCAAAAGTATTGCTGATGAATTTCAATAGCAGCAGCAGTATACTAGCTATTTATCCAACAGGCAAATGAAGAAAACAAAGTAACTATATAGTACTATGGTGCGGTATAGAATAAACCTTAACAACTTTAAGACACTCTTTGTTTTTTATCTTAATAATAAACCATTCCCATTATGAGCACACTCATAATGTGATATACTGTCATATAACACCTTCAGTTTTAAAAGACAGCTTTGCTGGGTACAGCATTCCTAGCTGGTAGTTTTTCTTTTCAGTACTTTGAATATACAATGCCTCCTTCTGGCTTATGAAAGTTCTGTGAGAAACTTGGACCTAACCTTATTAAAAACTTCCATATATGTGACTTGCTTCTGTTTTCTTACTGCTTTCCGAATACTCTCCTTGTTTTTGCTTTTTAATAGATTTTCCCCCCAATAAGTATTGTGTTATCTTACTTAAATTGAATCTCATTAAAGATATTTGATTGTAGCTGAGTATTTAAATCTTTCTCAGATTTGGAAATTTCATGCTTTAATTTTAAGTAAGTCTTCTACTCCATTTGTTTCTCTCTTCCCATTTTTAATTCCTACACAACAGGTATTTGAAGTTGTGATTTCTGCATTGTTACTTTTTAGCCACTGGATAAGTTTAGCTATCCTGATACAGAGATTATATAGGAGAAAAATACTCAAAGAAGATGCACTGAGACTATAGAAGAAAGAGGAGAATAGAGATGTGATAGATTATGAGGGTTCAGAGTTTCAACACATCCTCTGTTCTTATAAGCAGCTCATGACTCAGAAGATATGAGTTTCAGAATGGCTCTACCACTAAATTACAATTGCTCTTGAGTCAGTTTCTTCTAGGTTTCTTACCTTATTAATCTATCACTTAATTGTTCACTTAAGACATTTTATGAGTACTTATGTTCTGGTGCCAAAGATACAATGATGAGCCAAACCAGATTAATTTCCATCCTCATAGAATTTACAGTAAGATGTAAACATTAATCAAAGTTTAAATGTTTGATAATTTAATAACATAGTTTCATAAGTAATTATTAAGCAATAAAATGCAAAACTATGAGCATTATTTATAGAATCAGAACTTTAGAATTAGGAGATGACTTTGATGTAATCTAATTTCTTCCTCAAAGATATACAAATTATGAATTTGAAACATTATAGGTTTCATATAACAGAAAAATAGCAACATTGTTGTTATGTAATTCCACAAAAATACAGATGTACTTCTGCTACATGATTTGCAGCTAGGAACTAAACACAGCTTGGGCACAGCATCTCTGACCTTCAGTGTAGCCTATAGTAGAAAAATTAGTAGTGATATATCATTAATCAGAATAAAGTAGGTTCATATTGTGAAGGTGATAAATGAGTGCTCAGGTGGAGGACCAGAAGTTCAGAAGAGACAAACATTTTGTTGATACACAATAAAAGAAGCACTTGGATCTCAGAGTTACTATGTTTAGAACTGGCTTAGAACCCAGATTGAGTTTGGCTTATTACCTAAATGACTTTGAAAATAATTACATTCTTCTTGCATCTGAATTTTATCGTCTGTAAGATGAAAGAGTTGGACAGATAATGTATATGGGCGCTAACTCTTAGTAAGTTTAACACAGCTAATGAATCAAATAGATTGTATTTCCTTTAGTAAACTGAAAACTTACTAGTGAAGCAGACAGTCAGATACATACACAACCTTCTATGTAACCTTAGGCAAGTCACTAAGTTTCTTCATCTATAAAGTGACAGTAACAATAATAATCTCCTACATTTGTTATAAATAAGATAAATAAGGTATATAAGGGATCAGATACTATTTATGAGTAAACTGTTTTCCTTTCTCCTTGACATATAGATTATAATACTAATGATTGTAATTCTGATAATAAAATTATCTTAAGAACCAATGATGCTGCTAAGATTTGAAGATGACAGAGAGAAGAAAGTGTTGGCTTTTGGTCAATATACTGTATTTATAATCCAATGGTTCAACATTTTGCAAATCCATAAATGTGATATAAAATTTAATGTAATCTATACAAATTCACATTTTACATATTAACAAAAAGTCCTAAAATCTGTATGGAAACACAAAAATATGAATATCCAATGAAATGACTTAGAAAGAATAGATGGAGGCATCATGCCATGTGATTTAAAGAAATACTAAAATGTTACGGTAATAAAAGCCACATCACTATAATACGAAACAATCTGCAGACCAATGGGATAGGCTTGAAACTCAGACTCTGTCAATTGATTTTTGATGTAGGTGACAAGAATACATAATGGTAAAAGGACAATCTCTTCAATAAATGGCATTGTGAAAGCTGTTTATATGCAGAAGAATGAAAATATACCCATATGTCACAAACAGAAATAAACTCAAAATGGATAAAAATATTAAACTTGAAATTGTAAAACTAGTGGAACCAAACAAAAGGTCATGATTGGCTCTATATCTAGGAAATGACTTTTTGAATATAATCCCCAAAGCACAGACAAGAAAGATAGACAAATGATTTTATATCAAACTACAAAGCTTCTGGATGGCAAAACAATCTAGATGGAGACAATATTTTCAAACCACATTATCTGCTAAGGGGCATATATATTCAAATAATTCAATATCAAGAAAAAATAACCCAGTTAAAATGTCAGCAAAGGACTTGAACAGATTTTTCTCAAGAGAAGACAAGGAAGTTACCATCAGTATTGGAAATAATGCTACATATCAGAAATGACCAGGGGAATGCACTAAAACCACAGTAAGACTTCATCTCTTTCCTGTTAGAATTATCACTATGATGAAAGTTAGTGAGTGAAAAAGGAGCCAACTTCAATGTTGGTGGAAATATAACTTTTCATAGTTATTATAGAAAACAATATGAAGATTCCTCAAAAATTAGGACTAAAATATTGTCTACTTGGAAATTAAATCATTGTCAAAGAAGAATATGCATACTCATGTTCAGTGCAGCATTTTTCCATAACAGCTAAGATATATGATCATCTATTGTCCATCAGTGAATGAAAGGGGAAAAATGATATGTGAACACTCTTCAGTAAAATACTCTCATTCTCCAAAGATGTAAATCCTACCACTTACGATAGTGCCAATATACCTGAAGGGCATTATAGTAAGTGAAATAAGTCAGGCATATAAAGACACTTTTAAGTGTATATAAAATCTAAAAATGTTGACCTGCTAGAAATAGTAAATTGGCTTTTAGGGGTTTGGGTAGGACAAGTAGGGAACATGTTGGTCAAACAATGTCAAATTTCATTTAGATAGAAGGCATAATCCCAAGGGATTTATTATACACTATGTGATTATAGTTAAGAACAATTTATTTTATTCTGAAAATTGCCTAATGTTAAGTAATTAAATAGGTAGCTTTAATTAAGTAGCTGATAAAGAGAACAACACTTGATATTCAGGCAGGAAGAGAAGTAAGTTTTACCGAACTGCCTGCCCTACTCCCTGGCATGGTGGAGACCAGGTGGCGGAAAGGGGTGGAGGGCTGTTTTGCTAGGGCTTAACTAAGGAAGGGGCCAGGGAGAAGGTGTGGCCAGGTAAGGGAAGGTGTGTTATCACTGGATGCTAATGTGACCTCATATCCTGGGACCCTCCTACAGTCCAATGGGAGGTGTGATGGGGACAACCCAGGATGTGACTTTGGAGGAGGGGGAGCTGACTACCTCCAGGTGTGTCAGTTACCCAGGTGACACAGGTACTGGGCAGAGACTTAGCCAAGTGGAGGGAAGAGTCTGCACTGCCTTTCCAGGGCAGATCTTACACCTAAAGGAGCAATTTTTTGAGTGTTTTCATTAAAAAGTTATATGAAGTTATGCATACTATTTATACATAGATATTTATATGTACATTTGCATATTTCAAAAGTTATACAATACATGATAAAACACACTTTTTCAATTATATTTTTCTGGAATTACTGGGAGGTGAATTCAGAGACTCATGCTTGTTAGTCACTCTACTATTTGAACCACTCTGCCAGCTTGTTTATGTTGATTATTTTGGTAGGATCATTGTTTGCTATGCTTAAGCTGGACTGGATGGGATCTTACTATTTGTGTTTCCCCACATTGCTGGGATGACAGGCACTTACCACTGTACCCAGCCACCGTGCTTCCTCTGTAGGTGGGATAATAGGCACACACTACCACATCCTGAGATAGAATTGGCTGAGATTAGAATCTCATAAACTTTTCCTCTTTTTAATGTTTAAGCTTCAATCCTTCAGTTTCCACTTGGCAAGAGGGTAAAAGTAATTTTTATAAAAGTGATCCAATGTAAACTGACTTCTAAGTTAGCAGGGATGACAGTGTTTTATTATTGACTTTGGTATGATATGGATACCTATAGTTTTTTGCTTCACCATGCTGCTTCTTTTTGACACATTTTAAGGAATCTTAGTGGAATTTTCATTCTTCTGAGTCAGGCAAGGTAGCAATTTTTGTCCTGTGAGAGCCCCAGAGTGTTTCATTCTCATTTGTGCTAGTTTTATGTTAGTGCTTTCATCAACTGAAACCTACTGTCATACTCCCTCCTTCTGTACTTAGTATCCTGGAATCTCGGGTATTTTACCAGTAAACAAATTTCAATACCATCCTGACATAGCTTTTCTCTCTTGTGCTTCTTACTTGTTGTGAACATACTTTCCAAAATGTGAACTTTCTTGATACTTCAGTTCTTTATTCATAAATTAGGACTGAGCTAATCAGTTTCTTATTGCTCTGACAAAATAACTAAAAACAAAACAGAACAAAACAAAAAACTAAAGAAGATTTTCCTGTTTCATAGTGTTAAAGGTTAGGTGTATATGGTCTACTGAATCCTTTGTTTCTGGGTCGAAAAGGCAAGAAATCACAGCAAAGAGTGTGGAACAATAAAACTACTCACTTTATAAAATCTAGGAAGTAGAGAGAGAAAATGGGCCTCACAAGAGGATATGCCTTTCAAAGTCATGTCCTAGGGACTTACTTTCTCCAACTACCCCACATAATACTCTATTCAGCTGTGAAATTATGAGAGGCTTGATCCATTAATGAAGTTAACACTCCCAGGAAACAATCATTTCTCAGTAAGGTCACCAACTTGGGACAAAACCTTCAACATACTAGAGTTTTGTGAGGGTATCATATATTCAGACCCTAACAAAGACTATAATTCCCCTCTGTTTTGGTCATAGTGAGAACCAAAGGAAAACATTTATTTATTTATTTTTATTTTTGTCTGTCATGGGGCTTGAACTCTGGGCCTGGGCGCTGTCCCTCAGCTCTTCAGCTCAAGGCGAGCGCTCTACTGCTTGAGCCACAGCACCACTTCCAGTTTTCTAATGCTTTATTGGAGATAAGAGTCTCACGGACTTTCCTTGTCCGGGCTGGCATTGAACCGTGATCCTCAGATCTCAGCCTCCTGAGTAGCTAGGATTACAGGCGTGAGCCACCGGCGCCCGGCAGGAAAACATTTATATTTCAAATTTGAAAAACATTTTTTAAAACCCATTGAACTCCATATCATTATAAATTATTCATCTTTTCACTAGCCTTATAATTAATGTTATTTCTGGAAATATTTATACTTCATCACTAATCAAAATAGTGACATCAGAATCTGTAACTCTGCTTTTGTTTTTTTTTTTTGTTGTTGTTTTTCTTTCTTAATTCTGCAGTGAAATACCTCACATCTGGTCAGAGAAAAACATTGTCTTGTTAAGATCTGTAGTATTGAAAGAACAGTATTTTTTTGTTACTAACTACAATCTTATGTGATTACAGTTACAGAGTACACTAATGCAATCCTGTAATTAGATGTTATTATGCTAAGGGGTATATTCTCTTCACCCTTATCCCTCCCATTTGCAAATGTGAGATGACTTCTGAGAATATGCACATTGGGGAGACAATAGACTTCTAATTAAGTAAATAAATTTAGCTCCTTGAAAATTATATTTTAATAAGATGATTCATACCATAGAAGTGACAATTAAAGTATATTAAAGTTGTACTAAAAGTCTCAAAACAAAGATATTCACTATTTTAATGACGGAGCCAGGAATAGACACACAGTGTCAAAAGCCATAGCTCATATACTCTCTTGTGTCTCTTACCACTAGGAGTTTAATGTGAGCTTTTATAAATTTTGTTTCATTAAGATTTGGAAAATACCTGGCATCAGTGGCTCACAGCTATATTCCTAGCTACTCAGAAGATCTAAGGATGGCCTTTCAAAGCCAGACAGGGCAGTAAAGACCATGAGACTCATCTCCAATAAACAATCAGAAAACTGGTAGTGGCACTGTGGCAAAAGTGGTAGAGTGCTTGCTTTGAGCTGAAGAGCTAAAGGTTAGTGCTCAGGCTGAGTTCAAGCCCCATGACCAACAACAAAAAATTTGGGAAAAGCCAGGCACCGATGGCTCATGCCTGTAATCCTGGGTACTCAAGAGGCTGAGATCTGAGGATCGCAGTTCAAAGCCAGTCATGGCAGGAAAGTCTGTGAGACTTTTATCTCCAATAAACCACTAGAAAACCAGAAGTGGTGCTGTGGCTCAAGCAGTAAAGTGCTTGCCTTGAACTGAAGAGCTGAGGGACAGCACCCAAGCCCCACGACCGACCCCCCCAAAATTTGGAAGAATGGACTCTCTTAATTAAAATCCACCCTAAACAGTCCTGTAACAACTGAGGTGAGAATTGAGAAAGCTATTGAGAAGGAGGAAGGGCTGAACCGGTGGTGACTGTTTCTTAGTCTTAAATTTTTACTTTACTGCCTTCCTTTGATCTTTTCTGCCATTCATAGGGATGTTATGACCTCCCCTTTAAAGTCTCAGTTGCAGTTGGGTATAACTACTTCCCTTAATTTTTAAGTCAAGAACTCATGTTACATGCCACAAGATTAAGAAAAGTAAAGAAGGGGTGAGCAAAAGGGGATGAGAATGACGAAGACACTTGACACTGATCAAGATACATTGCATTCATAAACTACTTTGTTGAATGACACCTCCTTTGTATATCTATTTAAAGGTCATAAAAATATTTTTTAATCTAGCATTTTTCTAAATATTTCATTTAGTTACTTAAGAAAAAAATAAGTAAAATAAAATAAGTTTTACTTTTTTTTTTTCTCTAGTCATGGGGCCTGGGCACTGTCCCTCAGCTCTTCAGCTCAAGGCTAGCACTCTACCACTTGAGCCACAGTGCCACTTCTGGCTTTTTTGGCTTATGTAGTGCTGAGGAATCGAATCCAAGGCCTCATGCATTCAAGGCAAGCACTCTACCACTGAGCCACCTTCCCAGCCCTTAAGGTTTACTTTTTAAGAAAAGAATTTGTCAGAATGATTTAAAGTTATGTCAAAAGTCCTGAAATAAGGATCTAGCTTTAGTTATATACACAATGGAATTCTATGCCGCCATCAGAAAGAATG
>NW_012267249.1:9698499-9714516 GCF_000151885.1 Dipodomys ordii | reverse complement strand
GAAGGGATGTGAAGGGTAAACAAAGGAGTAGGCTGCAATGCTTGGTAAGAAATGTACGCATTATCCTGCCCATGTAATTGTAACACCTCTGTACAGTATGTTCACAAATAAAATAAAATTAAATTTTAAAAAAAGTCCTGAAATAAGCTGGGCACTGGTGGCTCACGCTTGTAATCCTAGCTACTCAGGAGGCTGAGATCTGAGGATCATGATTCAAAGCCACCTTGGGCAGGAAAGTCTGTGAAACTCTCATCTCCAATAAACCACCACAAAACTGGAAGTGGTGATGTGGCTCAAGTGGTAGAGTGCTAGCCTGAGCTGAAGAATTGAGGGATAGCACCCAAGCCCAGAGTTCAAGCCCCATGACTGACTAAAAAAAAAAAATCCTGAAATCAGAGCTCAGTAGCTACTAATTTGGGACTGCATGGTTGTCTGTAAGATTCTGTGAAAGGAGGCTTTGCCTACATTTCTTCTCATACTGTTCTCTGCCTTCTTTATTCCTGGAGTATTGTCCGAGATCTCTAACCTTGTGGGCTTCTTGTGCACAGTTCTTTCTACAGGAAAAGCTTCCCCCGTGACCTGGTCATAAACCTTTTTATTCATTGTTTTCAGACACCTTTCAAGTCTCAGTGAAAGGCACTTTCTGAGAGATTCTCAGGACCACAGACTAAATTGTGCTTCCCTATACTTCTTTAAATGCTTTAATTATTTTCTACTCTTTTAAAACACAAATAATCATTTCTAGGTTTTTTTTTCATTTTGCTGGTACTGGGATTTGAACTTATGAGCTTGCATTTGCTTGGTTTCCTTGTTCAGCTAGTGCTCTACCATTTGAACTACACCTCCAGTCCTTGTCACTTGTACTTCTATAAGTAAACAATTTTCCTTCCCATCTTACAAAATTATATGCTCCCCAAGGTTAAGGGCCATGTTTATTTTTCTCACATTGTACACACTCGTTAGCACATTGTAGGCAGTTATTAAATGTGTTAGATGAATAAATAGAAAGAAATACTGACAAATACATATGCTACAGGGCAGCTTAATTTATAAAGGAAGTACATGACCCCAAGGTGAATACATAATTCTTGTTGATATAATCCATATTTTTCTTGTTCATGTGATTATGGAAACCTTTTCCCCAAAGCCTGATTTTGATTTAAGCCTGTTAAAAAAATATTCCTCTTATCTTGACAAATTCATTGATCAGGATCTGACCATTTATTTATCAGAAGAAACAGAAATACAAAAGACTGTTTCTATGTTTATGGCTCATTACTTCTATCAAAATTGTCTTCTCAACATATTATTTGATTCCCTGAATATTATAGCAAACTAGAAACAAGTGCTCCATTCTGAACCTCAATCAGTATCCTGACTAGTCGAGGTTTAAACTCCAAAGTTTAGAAAGTAAAATTTGGTTCTTTTAAAAAATATTTTATTAGAATATATTAGACATACAATAGTTTCATTGTGACATATATATATTATACACACACATATACACACATGTATAGTCCTGCTTTCCCTATGACTCACATTCCTTCATGACCTTTAGAATTATGCAACCTTCCTACAATACAGCCATGATTGTCTCCCCTCACCTCCCTGAATGGCCTTAGTTTAGGAAAGAAAATATCATTTTCTTTTATGATGCATTATTCTCGATTTGCCTTTCATTTGTTCTCAAGATATCCTTTCTGCTGATCTTCTAATATGGAGGTTGCTACCTCTGCCTCCTTCCCAGAAGTATAGTTTCATTTATTTCTCTTTTATATAATCAGTAGTTTTGTATATACCTTTCATTTAAGAGGATTGGAAGGAATCTTTCTGTTTCCAGTGTTTGTATAAGGCTAGTTACTTGTATTTGTATAGGGTTAGTCTTACAGTATGGAAAGAAGGAAGGGGAAAAAACCTACTTGATCATACCTGCTCATTGCAATGTCTAATATATTTTCTCAAGAATGTTGTCTTTTCCTTTTTTTTTTGCAATCCCTTTCCCACCTTCTTTCATGCTCCCTTCTTATAATCACATCTTTTCCTGAAAGAAATAAAGGGACAAACTTGGATTTGAAAATTATAATGCAATGGCTTTCACTTGTGTCTGCCTCTTAAATATTGTGTGTCGATCTCTCTGAGCCTAAACTAAAAATAATGATAGAATATTGTAGTATAATGTAGTATTTTAATTACTTAAGACAACTGTGGTAAATATTAAATGTTTATAAATTTCTTAGAATGAATCTTGATACATAATAAGTGGTCAATAAATGTTAGTCTTCTCTTTCAACCTTCTATAGTACTAGTTCTTTGCTGATTATTTCTATACTTCATTCATATATAATTGTCAGAGAAATAAAGATGTGTAGCTGCTGACTTCTATAAAGGAAAAAGATAAGATTTCATACTTCAGCCTACCTGAGGAAGCTTCTTTACTCTATGCATTGTTACTCATGCACAGAAGGAAGTCTTCAGTGCCATCAAAATATGGGCATTATATTTCTACTTCAGAAGCTCATAGACAAGTTTTTTCAAATCTACTTGCTTTTGAAGTAGATATTATTGTCTTTCCTTTTATTAGCTTGAGGGAGAGGGGAGAAGTTAAATAATTGTCTTCAAGTTGCATAGGTAGTAGGAAGTCAAACATTACCTTAAAATCTTCATTTTTGCCTTCTCTGTGCAATGGTGTCTTTAAATAAATTTAAATGTATATGCACGGGAAGGAAATGTGACTTAGTGGTAGAGTGCTTATCTAGCATGCCTAGGTAAGCCCTAGGTTCAATTCCTCAATACCATATAAACAAAAAAAGCCAGAAGTGGTGCTGTGGCTCAAGTGGTCTAGTGCTAGCCTTGAGCAAAAGAAGTTCAGGGACAGTGCCAAAATCCTGATTTCAAGCCCCATGACAGGTAAAAATAAACACAAGCAACAACAACAAAAAACATGTATGCAGTGTAATATAAAAACAGTCTACTATCTCCTCAGAACTCTTTTGTTCTTTGAAATGTTTCTTTTCACTCTAGCAATGCGATTTGCAAAGGAACTGCCTAACTTAGAATTTAGTTCAAGCAAAGCAAATCAGTTATTTCAGAGGATTTTTCTAGTAGAAACCAAATAAATAAGGTTCAAAACTCTAAGATGTAAGTTTTAGAGTTATAAGTCATAATATTCTCTGACATGAGAAAAAAGTTCATGTGCAAATTAAAACAAAAAGAAACTCAGTTATTTTAAAGAGGGTGATAAAACATTGATAACAGAGCTTAGAAGATAGTAAGAAGACAATTTATGGGTTTTTCTTCATTTATACATATTGATGAAAGATCCCTAACTCATTTTTAAAATTTTTTTCATTTTTTTTATTATGCTGGACATGGGGCTTGAACTCAGGGCCTGGGCTCTGTCCCTGAGCTTTTCTGCTCAAAGCTAGTGCTGTACCACTTTGAGCCACAAAGCCCTTTCTGGTTTTTTACTATTAGCATCTCATAGAATTTCCTGCTTGGACTCACTATAAACTGAGATGCTCAGATCTCAGCTTCCTGAGTAGCTAGGATTATAGCCATGAGCCACCAACACCCAGCTTCAAATTCAGTATTTGCAACACAAATTTTATCAATGTTTAGAAAAATATATCACTGAAAAATAATTACAAACAAGTAGGATATTTTAATTACTGTCAGTTTAGTTTACCACATTAACAGAGTAAAGTAGTAAGATCCAGATCCTATCAATCGACAGAAGACAAAATGTTCCATAATTATTTATTGTAAATCTTCTAAAATAAGAATTAAAGGGACATTATTTAAACTAGATAGATTACCTGCTAACATTCAAATTGTTAAGGCTTTAAAACTACTTCCCTTAAGAGAAGAAAATATGCCTTTTAATGTCTATTCATCACTACATTTTAGGCTATAGGCACATTCTATAGTATAAGAAATGCAATAAATTCCTACATATTAAAAAATGAATTTAAAGTTACTTGTCAGTCCCAGATGAGATGCTTTTCTACATGAAAATAAAAGAGAAATCTACAGATTAACTATGAGTATGAGCCTGCTGGATGCTGGATTGATATATGAAAGTTATATACAAATAAAGCCCAAAATTTAGAATAGATGTAAAATAACAATAGGGTAGTAATTATCACAAAGAACTGAGAAATAAAGTATGGTTTTCTGTGAGAGATGAAAACAAAAAATACTTTTGTTTTCAAAGATATAATGCTGAAAAATATTAACATGAGTTAAGCCTGGATTGTAAGTGCTTCCAATACTCAAACATTCTATAACAAATATGAAATTCAATCAAATAAATGTATTGATTTTAAAAATGCAGATTTAAAAAATTATATAGCTGCTACTGTGAAGGTTTACAGACATTTAGTTATATTTAGATTTCTTCTGTCATTAAAAAGAGTATTTCATTTTTGTCATACTAGAGCTTGGTTTCACATACTCCTGTTCAAACCAGGCCTCAAGATGTAGTTCAGTGGTAGACCGTTTGTCTACAGTGTGCAAGCTCTGGGTTTGATATCCAGCCCTGCAAACATTAAAACATATGGTAATCTTTTGCTTAGATTAATTCTGAAAAATAGATATAAATTCTGCAAGTTATATAAAGGTAATTGGGAGTGAGTTGTGCACATCTTTGAAAAAGTGTGTGCAAACACTCCAGTTTGCCATCTGATTTCCAGGTAGACATGGAGAAGTGGGATGTAACCACATGAAACAGTGTGTCAGAAGAGTCAGCACTCATTTTACAGACTCTCTCTAACACAATTACCAGCCTAGGACAGTTCTTATGAGCTGAGCTTCCAATTGCTAATCAAATGAAAGAAATGTTTAAAACACTTTCTCCTGAGACTTGAGTAAAAGGAATGTGTTTTTATGTTCCAAGTTTATGGCATGTTAAAAACAGAGCCAGGAGTTGGTGTATTCTGATTTTATAACAGGATTGATTGACAAACCCTTTGAGAATATTGACATGCTAGTGTTAATGCAATTTGTATTAACCTACAAGAGGTATCATATGTAGTCACTAATTTACTTTCAAATGAGTGAAAATACATTTTCCTATGGAGGAAAGATCCTCTAAAAGTCTCAGTTTTCCCACAGAGAGATGTAATAAATTGAAAGAGAAAGGGATAAACTAAGAATTTCCTGTGACTAAAAATAAATCCTCCTCATCCCACTATAGTTAATGTAATGTTAATGAGTCATTATTAATAAGAACTGCAGTTTTGTCCCTTAGCTCATATTTCAATTTTACTCTTTTTTGAGAAAAAAACAGGTAATGTAAAAATATTAGAACCAGACAATTTTGGAGTTCATAATCTCTATTTGTCATTTCATAGCTATATGACTTATGCAATTTTAACTTGAACTCCCTAGGTCTCAGTTTCTGCAATTGGATTTTTGAAAGTCTACTTTGTAAAAGCAGCTGTTAAATTTTGCCCCTAGACATTTCCTCCTAGGATGCACGCTGAGGATTGGGCATGTACAGGACAGCACCTGAGAATGAGTACTTTATTAAAAATAAATGAATAAATTTTGTGCTGTTGGCACTTCACTTGATTCATACTAGTCTTAGCTTTGCTGCCATCAATGAGTGAGATGAGGAAAGTAGTGGTAAAGAAGGATATTGAAATATATTTAAGTCATATGATAAAGGGCTCCATAATTTAAGAAGTTTGAATTTGAATCTGAGAGTTGTAAGTATCAATTAAAAAGTTCTAACCAAAGGAGCAAATTATTCAGAATTTCATTTGAGACATATAATTTTGGCTGGGTGAGTTGAGAAAACAACTAGAGGGGATTAAGGCTCAAGTACTGTGTACCAGCTAAGAAGTAAAAGCAGGAGATCATGTGAGAGATGATGAAGACCAAAACTGGCATAAAGACAATGAGGTCAAGGGAAGTGGAAATGTTTGAGAGAATTTTAGGGAATAAAATGAACAGAATTCAATGATGAATTAGTTGTAGATGATAAGGTAAAATTATTGAAAATGTCAACCAAGTCTTTGGTTTGAGCAGCTATGTAAGTTGTTGTGTCATGTCCTGAAAATAGGGAATGTTGGCACAATAAGCTTGAGAAGATTATGGTTTTAATTTCAACTTGTATGCTTTGAGCTACCTGCAAGACACCCATGTAGAACTGTTTAATATGTTTACGGATTATAGAGAAA
Source organism: Dipodomys ordii (assembly GCF_000151885.1). Classification (NCBI taxonomy): domain Eukaryota; kingdom Metazoa; phylum Chordata; class Mammalia; order Rodentia; family Heteromyidae; genus Dipodomys; species Dipodomys ordii. The sequence goes on along the minus strand of NW_012267249.1, from coordinate 9,708,334 downwards.
AAGAATTTAAGAGAGAACTCAGAACTGGAAAACATACATGTTAAAACTGTGAATGATATATTGTCTAGTAAAGATGTTGCAAAGAGAGCCTAGGAAAGAACCACAGTGAATGGAACCATTTAATCATTAGGTTTACAAAAAGAAGCCAGAAAAATTTGAGAAAGTTTTCCCAGGAATACAGGAGGAAATTTGTATAGCCTTTTATGAGTCTTTATCAGTCCTAATCATTGGCCAATCTTACTGCTATGCACCTTACTGGAATGAAATATTCAAACATCTGTGTACCCTTACTTAGAAGAGCAAATGGTACTCATTCTTATATGTGGAGCCTCACCTGCCTCAATGTTTTTATCTAACCTATTTCTTTGAGTATCAATTCCTGGACTCTTACCTCAGAACCTAATTTCCTCTTCACACTCTTTTAGATTTGGTCCTTCCTGTTCCTGATCTTGTGTTTTACACTGTGCTAAATTTTCTGTTACTGTCACAGACCATATCTGATTTTGTTATCATTTTTTTACCACAGAAAGGAGTGAAATACTTGGTGAAACTAAGTCCTTACTGTCCTAGTCATGACTGTTGGAAAAGTAGTTGGACATAAACATGTGATTACTGCACTCCTAGGGTTTTGCCCATATTACAAATCTGCTGGATCAGGTACACTCTGAGATATTTATGATGGGTAAAGTAGAATGATAAATGTATAACTTACATAAGTTGTATTAAATTCTGTCTGAATTATATATAAAGTAGAAAGTATTAAATATTGAAGAATATCAACAATTCTAAGTATGCAAAAACAGAGAGAACATAGCATATATATGAATCATTGTTTAATGAGCTCTCCAAGACGGCATAACAAATTCATACAATTTTCTTAGAATTTGTTCGTTAAACATGTATCCAGGTTGGTGGAAAATGCCATGAAAAAGGCAAATTTCTGATTTTGGCCTTTTTTTCTGTAGAATCTTTCTCTATAAGAAGGTAAAACTCTAAAAAGCTAAAAAGAATGTTTGATGCAGAAGCTATTATTTTCAGGAGTTGTCAAGTCTGCCTTCTAAACATAATGGATTCTTTTTGAAGAAATGAAATTCAATGTAGCACATGAAGTTGAGCATCAATGAAACTTAGTTCTTGTTTTGACTATGATTCATTCTTTGGACTTGGGGAATTTATCCTCTATGTCACCTTTGGTGAAATGTATTTATCTAATGAAGGCATTGAAATATTAGATTAAATTATTCTAAGAGTTTTTTTAATTGCAAATTTTTACCATGTTGGTCAAAGAATACTGACTTCCAGATTTGTATCATTAAAAAAACTAATCAATAACAAAACTTGGATTCCTTCTGAACAGTTAACATTACTTTTTGCCATAGGAATATTGAATTGCAATGCTACATGAGAGAATTCAAAGTAGGGTTTCTTCTATGATGGCCCAAACTTTTCATGTTAGGAAACTGATTCTCTGTCAGTAAAGCATTCATGTATTTTGTTTTATTTTTTCTAGGATTATAACAGGAAAAAGAGATCAAGGAGAAAGTAAGGAAAACAATGCTCATTTTTCAAATAGACATGTCTGTCTATATATTGTAATAGAAAGAGCTTTGATTATGAGATATGATGGGTTCAAATTTGAGCTCTTACACTTAATGATTGTGTGTAAAACATTTCTCACTTTCCCTGTGCCTCAGTTTGCTGACCAGTAGCATATGAATCATGTACAGCCTATTAATTGAAATCATATAGGGCAATTAGAAAATGATATTTTCTATTACTACTAGAAGATATCAACAAGATGAGAGTAAATTAGTTTAAATAAGAATTGCTCTATAGTATACACTATAGACCTAGAATACTACCAGTAATAGCAGTAGTTTATCTTTATTATTTTTCACCTTTTCTCCCACTAACGGCTTTTGGTATGAGGACATGTTTCCTTCCTTCTTTCCTTCCTTCCTTCCTTCCTTCCTTCCTTCCTTCCTTCCTTCCTTCCTTCCTTTCTTTCTTTTTTTTCTTTTTTTCTTCCTTCCTTCTTTTTCCCCCCTCCCCTCTTTCTTTCATGGGTCAGTTTTGTGACTTGTGCTCTGGGCTTGGGCACTGTCCCTGAACTTTTGTGCTCAAGGCTAAGGCACTTGAGGTACACCTACACTTCTGGCTTTTTGTGGTTAATTGGAAAAAAGAGTGAACTTTTCCTGCTAGGGCTGGCTTCAAACCATGATTTTTAGATCCTGGTCTCCAGACTAGCTAGGATTATAGATGTGAATCACCAGTGCCTAGCCAAGTGTGGCATATTCTAGCTCTTTTTTCTCCTCTTTTGCTTCCCAAATGTTCTCAGCATAGGCTATATAAGTATATATACAAGTATGAAAGGTTAATACCAGGAGCTTCTCTCTTATGGATTTCTTTGGAACCTCATATTTCATTATAAAAAGAAAAAATGATTCATTAAAAATGCACTTATTAACACATAAATTGTGCTTTACATAGTAAATTAATTCCAGAGTTTAGACAATTAGGAAAAAAATATGAATGTGAGGAGAATTGGGGAATTTTTTACATTCGTTTGTCATTTATTAAACTTTCATTCGGTTACAAGTATGTATTTTAATACTTGTTGTAAACCAGATGCTGTGTTAAGTAGTAAGACAACACTCAATAGTACTTTTTAAATCATCACACATCATGCTTATGCTGGTTTAAATGTATTCTCAGACATTAGTCTTGGGAATAAAATAGTTTTCTTTCTTCTACCATTTGTGAATTGCATGAATTTTAAAAATCCATTTGCATGGATTTTTAAAAATTCAGCTTCTTTATATATATTATGGTAAAGATACTGTACAGAGGGGTAAGGTAATGAGTACATTTCCTATGGAGCATTGTTGCCTACTCCTTTGTTTTTCCGCTACCATCCCTTCCCTCCCCACCTCCCCATCTCCCCCCCCCAGTTTGTTTTCAACATAGTGTCTTGTACATCTCATTGTTATTTTTTGTTATTTGTTATATTTTGTTATTTCCCTTCCCTCCCTCAAATTAGAAAAATGTTTCTTAACACTCACAAACAAGAAAGCAAGTAAACCACAAATTGAAGAAGTTATTAACTAACAAGGTTAAAATATATCAGCTCCAAAAGCTGTCTTGACATGGTCTGAAAGAACATTTCCAAAAGGGCACTTGCTATTCATCATAGTTTCTCATTCTTTTTCCAGTTTACATATGTATATACATCATCTCACTTAATCCTAGTAGCCATCATGTAAAATAAAATTTATTATCTCGTCTTTTAAGTGAAGAAACCAAGGCTGCAGGGACTTTATAATTTTCAAGGACATACATTCACTCAGAACTGACCCATGTTCTTCTTATAGGCAATCCTTTATCTATCTTGCAATTTCCTACCAAATATTTAATTTAAAATCTTCTAACTTCCTACTCAACTTTTAATATTCTATTTTTTATTTTTCTGCCAAACTCCTTGAAACGGAGGCAGCTCTGAATGTGGATTCAGATGGCCAAGTTGGGGCTAGCTGTCTAAGGAATGAAACATATAGTAAATTGCTATTCCTCTAATTCTAAGAACTATTATGTGTTCTCACTTTGACTATTATAAGGCTCTCCTGTCTGTAAATTTCTGTTGTAGACGTCTCATGTGCAAAATTCAATTCTGTCGGGTGTTGGTAGTTCTTGCCTATAACCCTAGATATTCAGGAGGTTGAGATCTGAGGATCTCAGTACAAGACTGGGTAGGAAAGTCTGTGTGACTTTTATCACCACTAAAACTACCAAAAAAAAAAAAGCTGGAAGTGGAGCTGTAGCTCAAGTACTAGAATGCTATCCTTGAGCACAAGAAGTCAGGGACATTGCCCACCCAGGATCATTAAAAGCAAAAACAATAACAACAACCCTCCCCAAACAAAAACAAAAACAAAACCCTCGATTTTGTCAATAGCTCTTCTCCACTTAAGACTAAACAATATACAGTGTTTCCTCATTTTCAGAAGAACTGCATTCTCAGCAACCTAAGTTGTATCAAGGCTCTTGAGAAGTAGAGAATCCTGCTGATTCTCAATTTTTAAAAATTATTTCATGTGAGGTTATAATTGATTATTATTTTTAGGACTGCTTCAGTCTTTAAAATCTTTAGATAATTCTAAATATCTGTCATGTCTTTGTTGGGGTCTGTTTGTGCTTTTTCATTCCATTTGAGATTTTCCTAATTCTTGGTATGATTGACTTCCTATTGACTTGCTATTTTGGGCATTAGATTATAAGAATCTGAATCATACTTAAATTACCTGTTTCAGATGGCTTCAGACACATTGTTTCAAGGAAATCTATAGTATATATTTGATGATGATTTTAATATTCATATCTGGAACAGAAATTTTAGGCTTAGTGAATGCTCTTTGTCCCAAATACTATTTTTTTAATCTATAAAGGATGTGATAGGTGTAGTATAATGGGAAGGCAAAAAGCATTTCATAATAAATATTCTATTTGAGACATTGTACCAGAAATTCTACATTTCTTTTTTTTTTTTGGGTCCAGTCATGGGGCCTGAACTCAGGGCCTGGGCACTGTCCCTCAGCTCTTCAGCTCAAGGCTAGTGCTCTACCACTTGAGCCGCAGCACCACTTCCGGCTTTTTTCTTTTTGGTTATTTGGTGCTGAGGAATCAAACCCAGAGCCTCAGGCATGCAAGGCAAGCGCTCTACCACTGAGCCACCTTCCCAGCCCCCTGTACCAGAAATTCTATGTATATTATTGCAGCTTTTAAAATAATTCTGTGGAATATTTGTTATTCCCATTTTCCAGATAGACTAATACTAAGAAATGTTAAAATGTTTCCTGGGACACATTAATAGGAGGTCCCAGAGTTAGGATTCTGTGTCTAGTCTTATCTCCTAATTCTGTCTTGTATAACCTTTCGCCTTAGCCAGTCTGCTTTATTGAATATACTATTGAAAGATAACATGTATGTAAAAAATTTATTTGGTTAGATGTCAGTGAATGGAGACAAAGAAACATAGAGAAAAATATCAGTAAGTTCAGCTTCTTAGCAACAATTTCAAGTAAAATTATGACAAAGGAGTTTGAAAGAACCAGTTTAATGATCACTTAATTAAGCTCTCTCTATGGATTTAATTTTTACAAATTTTATGTGCTTTAGCAAGAAGCATCAATTATTTGTAGTTATGAAAGATGCTTTATAAAGTTCAGGAAGAATCTGATCATCTTTGGATTAACAACATGTTGCCTTCATCAAAGTATATAAGATCATAGTGAAATTATTTAAAAAAATTGATAATGGACCCTAAAATTTAAATACATAAAGGTTAAGTCTCAGAGCTCATCTAGGTTGGCCCAATTTGTTTGACCAGTAGAAGCCTGATACCCTGTGAGTTTAAGTACCTTGAATAAAGTCTCAAAGTGATTAGCGGTAAAGCTATGACCAGAATCAAGTGTTTCTGAATTCTAATCCAGTATTTCTCATTAATACCAGCTAAAGACTTTCCAAATAATTTTGTCTAAAGATAATAGTTTACCTAATTTTAAATATGTCATTAAAATTTTGTACATCTGATTAGTTTAATGTTTTGCAATATTGTAAGTCTTTGTACTTGAATCTCAGGGCTTAAAAAGATGCAATTGAAAACCACCAAGTGTTTTAGGAAGAATTATATAGAAAGTCACACATATAAAGATATAAAATTATATGTAAGGATGTGTGTATACATGTATGTATATATGTATGTATATATATGTATACACACACTATACTACAAACTTTTTTGTAATTTTCAACACTCATTTTAGGGCCAGAGGTTGAATTTTGATTTAATAAGTGAATAAACGCGTAGAGTTGGAAGAGACCTTAAACGTTTTGTCTAATACCTTTACTTTGAAGATGAGAAAACTAAAACAAAAGACACAGTATGGCTTAATGGCATATAAACTAAAAATGCAGTGTGTTAATATACACTTTCCACTGTAAAACAAACTCTTTCCCTTGTCAGACCACATTTAGTCTTCTCAGTAATCCTACATTATACAATTCCAGGGCCACTATTTGCATTATAATGGACATAAGTGATGTTTTCACAGTTATACATCCATACAAAAAGATAGATATCACACCCCAATTTTATAGATGAGGATATGGAACTAAGCGTAAGTGACTTAAGCATGACAAATTATGGATAGCAGAACTAGTGTTTAGGTCTCTGTTCTTTGACAATTAAGTGCTTGTTTTCCTTATAGTGCTTAAGGCTGAAATAATTTATTTAATTATTCATGCCTAACCCCATAATATGCTCTAGACAGCCCTGTAAGATATATTCTAGGCATTTTAACCAGAGACCTGAATTTACAGATAGTTCATAGTTTGATTTTTGGATTTGTTCATGTGGCTTTCAGCCATTTTATAATTTTTCCATTTTTATATTTGCCTTTTTAATAATGTCTTTCTAATTAAACCTTGGTTCGACTTTATCATATGTTGTTTTTATTTGCTCTTAGCTAGCTTCCCAATTCAACCTCAACAATTGTCATTACCAGCTTAGTTATTTCACTATCATGATGCTTTGTTGGACATGATTCCAAGTCAGCCAGGCCCAAAGAAACATAGGTCCCATGGTTTCCCTTATTTGCAATAATTAGTATATGTCTGAGACAAGCAGAAAAGGTCAGGTAAGTTGATGTTAGGTGAAATGACCCCCAAGATAAGGATTCAAATGATTTTTCTCTCTAGCAATTTTTTTCTAACATATTTATAAGATTTTTTTTTTGTTGCTTTGTATGTCCCTCCCCCCACGGTATAACCCTTGCTTTCACTGTATTTGATGTTGGTATAATTTGTGGAGGGGAAGGGCAGAAACAAATCGTTTAAATAGGGATACAGGTGGACCCATTGCAACAATGAGATGTACAAGTCATTATGTTGAAAACGAACTTTACAACTTTGGTGAGGCAGCCGTGGGGGGGGGGGCAGGGGAGGATGGGAAGGGATGGGAAGGAGAAACAAAGGAGAAGGCTACAATGCTTTATAAGAAATGTACTCATTATCTTGCCCATGTAATTGTAACCCCTCTGTACAGTTTTTTTTCACAATAAAAAAAGACTTAACAGGAATTATTCTGTATATACTCTTGACTTTTTCTCTGACTTTCCTTTTGTAATTTTCTTTGAGAATAATTTTGCCACCTAGCACAATTTCTCTGCACCTTGTTTCTTGGTGATTCATCTTGCCCGTCACACTGGCATGCACATCAACACCTACACATGCAGGTGAATCTGCTTTGGTGATATATTTTAATTACAGATTTAGTCAGAAGTAATTAAGCTTTTCTATAGTAGGGATGGAAACTGAGTTTTTAAAATGCATGCCATTTCAGACATCCCATGTGTGGCTTGTATCACCCTGGTTTGTAGAGTAAGAAGGAGCCCCTAGTGTAGCTAGATTAATTAATAGAAAGAGAATAAACTTAATGGAGCTAGGGAAGTGCAAAAAATGGTGCTTTCCCCCCTGTATCTCATGCAGATGAAATGGCCATCCTGGGATGTGGCAGGGGATGGCAATTGCATTTTAATTACAGGGCTGATGGCTTCAGCACAGCACCAGATGGAAGGGGCTTTTTAGAGAGGCCTGCTTACTGCCTCTGTCGATTTTTCCTCTGATGCTGGTTAACAAAACCAGACAGGAGACAAAAGTGATGAGGTTGCATTCTGATCTGATGGATTTTTATTCCCTATTCCATTGCTTGACTTGTGAGTTCAGTCAGCACTTACTACCATGAAAAAGATGCTCCTTTAGGCACTTCTATGAGTGAAAAAGAAAGGAGAAAAGGAAAAGTTATTTTTCTTTTCTTTTTTTGTTTTCGGTCATCCTTGGAGTTTCTAAAAATTCTACAAAGCACTTGTATTTTATTGTGTCAGTGGACAGATCTGGAAGGATGGTATTCTTATACCCATTTTAATGAAAAGGAAGTTGGAATTAGCATATTTAAACTTTTATAGGTTTAGTAGAATTAATCTGTGAAGTGTTGATATTAAGGAAGAAGTTATTTGTCTGTCTATCTATCTATCTATCTATTTATCTATCTATCTATCTATCTATCTAGTTTAAAATACAGTATCTGGGCAGTCCTATATTGCCTCATCTCATTTGATGAGAACCAAAACTAAGGTTTAAGTGATAAAGTAGAGGGAGCATTGGAACTACTAATCCTGGTGTGATTTTTCTTTTGTATGTATGACTATAAATTATAGGGCTAGTTCTCTGTGCAAATTTTACTCTCCTCATCTGTAAAATATAAAATCTTCCTAGACAAAATAGATATATTCTCTATCTTGAGTTTTCTGCTCCCCTGTCCCCAGATTTTTCCATGCCTATGCTAGAAATCTCTCTTCTGCAGTTCCTTATGCACATGTTATGAAGTGTTTTTAGGGAACCCCAATTGTATAAAAATAATACTGGGGAGATAGATTGGAAACTTAATAGAGGCTAAATCTTAGAAGGTTTTTCAGAATGTTGTCACACAGGAAACAGCCAGAAATTGGAAAGCCATTAATTACCAAGAATATGAAAGACTTAGATATGTAAATATGAGATTAATGTAAAAATTCTATCTAAACACAAACTTGGACTCCACCAATTGCCTTGTTATGAATCCAAATACAGTTCTGATGGAAAGCCATGAGTTATTGGAAATCATCTCATGTATCTTTCGCTTTTATCTACACCATTGGATTTAACAGTGTTTGTCCCTCAAGATATGTTCCTTCAACTTTTACTCATTTAAAGAAAAGACATTTGTTATCTTCTCACTTTAATTTGGTAGTTTGAGGAGAATAAACATTAGAGCTTCATAGTTATCAGGGCCTTGATTTATAAGAAAATTATTTGTCTTAATTATACAGAGTGATTTACAGCTCATAAAACATGTGATTTATTACTCTACTACTTCTTTTTATGTGGAATACATTCCCTTTAGTTTTTAGTTAAGTGATTCTAGGAATGGAAGAATTATCTAGATCAGGCTATTGAATTTCTTCTATCTTTTATGTATCAGGCTAAAATATAATTGTTATGCATTCATTCATTTGACTAATATATCACCTAGCAATCTCTGTGTTCATAGTACTGAGGATATATAAATAACGGTCATATTATGGGCGATACAAAGGGAGGTCAGATTCTATAGTACTTTAACACTATTTATCTCATGTGAGCCTCACAGCAGCCTTGTAAAGGAACGGAAAGTAACTTTTATTCTGACAGTTTACAAATAAAGAGATGGATGAAAATTGACTGAATTCAAGGTTATTTAGTAGAGAAATTAAAAGAACATAATGAGGATAGTTCATATTTCTTGGGAGCCAGATTATAGTGAGTGTGTGTTTTTATCTGTGTCTCTGTGTGTCTATCTCTGTGTAGGGATGGGGCAGTAAGTGTAAACATGGCTAGGAGGGGTTTTTTCCTGTATTATAAGAAGATAAAGAATTGTGTTTTCTCAGAATAGTTCCACAGTTTCTATACTTATATCAAAGGCTGATATAAGTTCCAACTATTAGTTTGATTTAAGACATTGAGTGCTGGTATTAAAATGCCAGTGTTTTGTGTGGGAGGAAATGTTCCTTTGTTATTTGTCATTTGTTCATTCATTTGTTTTTTTGTTTTGTTTTGTTTTGTTTTTGGGTCTAGTCATGGGGCCTAAGCTCTGGGCCTGGGCGCAGTCCCTCAGCTCTTCAGCTCAAGGCTAGCGCTCTACCACTTGAGCCACAGCGCCACTTCTGGCTTTTTTCTTTTTGCTTATGTGGTGCTGAGGAATCAA
>NW_012267249.1:9668723-9698449 GCF_000151885.1 Dipodomys ordii | reverse complement strand
TGCTGAGGAATCAAACCCAGGGCCTCAGGCATGCAAGGCAAGCTCTCTACCACTGAGCCACCATCCCAGCCCCTCATTTGTTTGTTTATTTCATGCATTCAACAGCCTTATCACAAACCTTTCCAGTACTTTGTCTTAAACTAGATAGTAGGAGAAGTATGAAGGATGGCAGTTGTTGAAAGGGCTGTAATATAAACAACAATTAGGTATGGCTTGTCCCATCCTGGAACATCCTGCCTTTCTTATTTTTCCGCAGAATTTTTAAAAATTATCTTTAAGTAGTTGTACAAAGAAGTTCCCATTCTACAAAACAGTATATGAGTACAAAGTGTTACCCATCTCTCTTAACCCATCCCTTTTCTCACTTTTTTTCTTTAATTGAGATTAGGTGATTACATAAATTTCACATATTTCACAGTATTGTGGAATAGTGATACTTAGTTAAAGTCACAAACACATTTTAACTTTCACAAGGCAAATAGTCATTGTCATGGTCTAAACAGTTTGTGAATTCTATGAGCTTTGACAATACAGGTTATTTTTTCTATGTCAGGTGATGTTTACATTTCTTTCCTTTTGCTTAGTGTAGGCTGTTCCCACTTATTCTGTTCCTCCTCGTGGCTTCCCTCTGTTGTGTGCATATATCTACCATATATATGGTTTAAAACATGGAGTCATTTAGCAATGTTATGACAAAATGGGTGGCTGTCCTTTGTTTCTTGAGCATTGTTTGCCATATCTTCTTGTATTTTGGCTTTAGCATCCACATATCGAGAACATGTGCATTGTCTCTTTGTTCTAGGCTTACTTTAATCAAAATAATCTGCTCTAGTTCCATCCATTTCCCTGAAAATGCCATTATTTTGTCCTTTCTAATGGCTGCATAATCTTACACTGTATGTAGGTACCACAACTTTTGGATCTACTCATCAGTAGTGGATCATCAGTGGGGCCTCTGGGTTGTTTCCACATCTTGGCTATTGTGAACAGAGCTGCAATAAACATGGAGTTGTATGTGTATTTGTATACTGGTTCCTGTTGCTCAGGGTAGATGCCTAGGAATGGTATGGCTGGGTCATAGGGGAGGTCTATATTTAGCACATACTGTCTTTCTTAAAAGTCTTCATTTGTTGACAAACCTACCTTTTAGATTCAAGCTGGTTAGAATTCCACTCAGATGAGTGATTTTTTTCTATTCTTGAATTGGGTATCCTCCTTCCTCTTCCTCTCCCTCCTCCTCTTCATCCTCCTCCTCCTGCTCCTCCTCCTCTTCCTCCTGCTCCTGCTTCTCCTCCTCTTCCTCCTCCTCCTTCTCCTCCTCCTTCCTCCTTCTTCCTCTTCCTCCTCCTCCTCCTTCTTCCTCTTCTTCTTCTTCCTCCTCCTCCTCCTCTTCTTCTTCTCCTCCTCCTCCTTCTTCTTCTCCTTCTCCCCTTCCTCCTCCTCCTTCTCCTCCTCCTGCTCCTCCTCCTTCTTTTTCTTCCTTCCTTCCTCCTCCTCCTCCTCTTCTTCCTCCTCCTTCTCTTTTTCCTTCTTCTCTTAACAGAGGTATGCTATTTTAATAACACTCAGTTCTTAGAAATAAGTATGTTGTATTTCATCTGGATGTGTTCATTGTTTAATATATGGTAAATTCTCATAAATGTCTCTAATTTGGGGATAAAAGAATACACTAATGTAATGTTTATCTTTGATTCTTTATCTTATAGCATCCTCTGTTTTAGCCCTGGCTTAGTTCCTTTTTGTTCTCTAGAGTCCAAGAAAGTGTGTCCAGAACTAGAATCTTTTTAAGTCCCAAAATATCAAAAATGTTTCTCCATTAGTTGTAATCTTTGCCAAAGTCCCTTGCTTTAATCCTATGATATCCTCAGAGCTAAATAAATATATAAATTAATGAGAATATAGTATGTCAGCAAGCCAGTTATTTCCCTTGAGATTTAGTTTCTTTTTCTGTAAAGTACATTACCTGACTTGTAATTATTATCAGGTAAGAGTAGGTACATTGTATGTATGTATAGGTATGTTGTCACTAGTATTTCAAAATTCAGCCCTTCAAGTATCAGCTTCCTCAGTAAATCTATGTTGATCCCTGCCTTCTAAGCTTAGTTGCCTTGGTTTTTCAGAGATCCGTGGTTTCCTTATTATTCTATATTTATGGCATTATAGTCTTTAATATTATTTGTACTTTTCCACTTCTGCATAATGATTTGTATGAAGATCTCTTAGTCATTTTTATTGTATTCATTTATATTTATCTAACCTGTATTTTCTATTGCCTATTATGTGGCAGGCACTGTGATAGGTGCTAGGAACTCAGCATCTACCTAGAAAAATTACAGTACCTAACTACTTAGGTTCAGTATACAGTAGGATTAATGAATGAAAAGTAAATGGATGCATAAATGAATGAGATGACTTGCTGTGCAGATGTTAAATGCATTCAGTTGAAATGAGGATCTGATTCAGTGTCAACACTAATCTTTTCAGTCTTCTGTGCCTGTGCCTGTTGTCTTTAAATTGGCATGGTGGTTTTTCTTCTTACTTATGATTTACTTATTGTCTAAGAATTAGGTTAGGCAGAGTTCTCTTCCTAGCTTAATTACTCCTTATTTCCTTTTCTGACTACTGTCTTTATGAATAACCTTTGACCTGTGTGTGAGAGAAAGCCTCAGAAAATAGCAGATGAGAAGAACAAACATCTTTTTTATCTTAAAAGAGAACCAATTTTCTCTGAAGATCTATGAGTAATGTAAGGAAACTTCACAGGCACTAAGCTCTAGTGTCCCCAAATATCATTTGAAAGAAAGCGAACAGTGCATAATATTTTTCAATCTATAGTAAAAAAGACAGTTGGCCATATAATTTACCTTTTAAACTTGAAATTTTTGAGTGGAGTACTATTGATAATTATACCTGATAAAAGAGAATATATTTGTTCTCCATAGGAATAGTCAACAAGCATGGCTGGAGCCAGGTCAACTTGGGGAATACTATCTCTGCTTATACTCCAGTTGACAATCACCCTGATAGTGCTTCCATGCACTGACAGAAGTGGTATTATATTATGACTGATATATGCTAGAAGGTAGTGATGTGTCCTAGTTTTGGAAAAATCAGTCTTGGCAGGTCACATGCTAAAATTAATAGTCATGTTGGGTCTTGTCTAAGTACTACCTGGGACTTTTTTCGGCCTTAAAGGTTGTTTTTCAACTTGTAATTTTAAAAAACCAGTAGCAAATACAGGTTCTAAGTTGCTTGTTTTTGTTAAACCAATAAATAAATTTTTTACCAAAATTAAAGAGTATTTCTGGGAAAATTTAAAAGGTGAAATGATCCAGAATTATAAACAGATTATTATAAGCAGATTCACAATAGATGAAGCTATTGTGTTCTAAAAAGGAAAATTATTTGATGGAGGAAATGCAATAGGAGAGGAAGACTAAAAATGAGTCCTAGAAGCCATTTATAATAAACATGTTAATGCCTTAAAAATTGAAACCAAGATACCTTGCATAGTTGACAGGAATGACTGCTAAATTAAGGTCGACTGCTAACTTACAATAAGAACAAGACTTCAATATTTACATTTGTAACTGGATGATATGTGTTGAATGGATGATTTGAGTGTCAACAAGTAGTGAACAAGTAAATATTCTTCCCCTCATTGTTTAGGAACATACTTTAATGAAAACATAACAAGTTAAAGAATGAAAACTGGTTTTAGCAAGAATGTATGAATAAAACACAGCCATTACCCAGACCTTCAGAGAGATGAGCTTGACCTGTTCAAACAGAAAATTCAGTGTGATTCACACAGTAAGCAAAGGAAAACTAGTAAGAGATAAGGTATAAGAGACCTGGTGCATAAGGATATGGAGACAGTACAGGTAATAGGACACCTTTTATGCCATATATAGTAAGAACTAGGAAGCACAATAGGAAGTTAAACATGATCACATTTAAAATGCTCTGTAAATACAACAGAAATAATACAGGGAGGCCAATTTGAAGACTTCCAATGTTCAATGGAAAAGATAGTGTTTTAGATTAATTGAAGAAGCAAGGGAGATGGTAAGAGGTTGTTTGAATTGGGAAGTGTGTTTGAACTTGAGATTAAGGTAATCTAAAGAGGGGTTTGGGTAAACTGGTAGGGGAGGGGCTTTGGCTAAGGAGGATGAAAAAGAATGAATATGGTTGAAATACATTGTTTATATCTATGAAACTAGAATAATGAAAAAGGTTGAATTTATTTTGGGAAGAGGGAAGAAAGGTAATAGAAGAGATAAGACTGATTGAAATATATTGTAAACATGTAGATACTATATCAATGATGTAATGTTTCCCAAATTCAAACTGGAATTTAACAGTTTTCCCATTTCTAATGGCTTAGGAAGAATATAACAATATGTTTAGTTATGGATTAATGAATGGTGATAATATAAAAATGAACCCCATAACTAATGTATGCTAAAAGAAAAACAAAAAACAATATCATGTAATAGCGTTCTAAAAGCAGTATAGAAACAAAAAATAGTATAATTAATATGGTAACAATTATGATTAACCAAAATGATAACTAATTTTTATATTGCTACATATTTCACAAAGCACTTTTTAAAATGTCATGTCATTTTAACTATTAGATAGACATTACCTCATATAGATAGATATACATGATTTTTTCTTAAGAACATACACATAGTAGTAGAGTTTGAATAGAACACTCATTGTATTTATTTCTGAATTCTTTGCTCTCTTTTGTGAACTTCATGACATCTGGCCCATACATTTATAAACATTAAAGGAGAGAAAGGTAGTGGTTGAACACAAAATCTGACTGTGTTTATAATCATCTGTTAGCAAAGTAATGATGGAAAAGCTGCTTAACCTCCTGTTAAAAGTGAGTTTATAATTTTACCCTATTGTAAAGGCTTGATAATACTAGAAAATGGCTTAGTTTAGAGCCTAGAATAAAGGAAGTCCTAAATTAATATTAGAAAATATAATTATACATATTTTGTGTATCAAGATAGTATATCATACTCATTAAATTGTACCATACTGTTTAGCAAGTTATTTTGACTTTGATAATATCAAGTACATAGAACACCCACTTCAATCTGTAGGTAGTTGAGACCTTACAAGATTTAGACCTGCTTAATGACTAGTGCCATGTTATAGTCATTTCTCTAACTCTTATCATCCCAACACCAAGAAAATACTGTATATATTTCATAATTAAGAACTTAATGAGCCATTTTATGACAGACCAATAGCCAATATTATACTTAATGGGGAAAAGCTACAACCAATTCTCCTAAAATCAGGAACAAGGCAAGGATGCCCACTGTCTCCACTCCTCTTCAATATAGTCCTAGAACCCTTAGCCAGCGCAATAAGGCAAGAAAAAGACATTAAAGGGATCCGCATAGGGAAAGAAGTTAAACTATCCCTTTTTGCAGATGACATGATACTATACCTCCACGATCACAAAAACTCCATCCCCAAACTCTTAGAAATCATAAATCACTTCGGCAAAATAGCAGGATACAAAATAAACCCACAAAAATCAATTGCCTTCCTATACACTGATAATGTACAGGAAGAGAGGGAAATAAAGGGAGCAACCCCATTCACAATAACCTCCCCCAAAATAAAATATTTAGGAATTAACCTAACCAAAGATGTAAAAGAACTATTTAATGAGAACTATAAAAAGTTAAAGAAAGAAATTGCAGAAGACACTAGGAAATGGAAAGACCTCCCATGCTCCTGGATAGGCCGACTTAATATAGTAAAGATGGTAATACTTCCAAAACTAATATACAAATTCAACGCAATTCCTATTAAAATCCCAATGACGTACATCACTGAAATACAGAAAACAGTCCAAAACATCATATGGAACAACAAAAGACCTAGAATAGCCAAAACAATTCTAGGGGATAAAGACAATATGGGAGGGCTATCCATGCCGAACTTCAAACTCTACTACAGAGCTATAATAACAAAGACAGCATGGTACTGGCACAAAAACAGACCCGAAGACCAATGGAACAGAATAGAAGATCCAGAAATAAATCCACAGGCCTACAGCCAGCTGATATTCGACAAAGGAGCCAAAGACATACAATGGAAGAAACACAGCCTCTTCAACCGCTGGTGCTGGGAAAACTGGGCAGCCACATGCAGAAAACTAAAAGTGGACCCCAGCCTATCACCATGCACCAACATCAACTCAAAATGGATTAAAGACCTTAACATTAAACCTGAATCTCTGAAACTACTGCAGGACAGAGTAGGAGAGACACTTGAACTAATAGGCACTTCCTGAACAGAGTCCCAGGGTCACAACAAGTTGGAGAGAGACTCGACAAATGGGACTACCTTAAAATAAAAAGCTTCTGCACAGCTAAATCTATCGCAACCAAGCTAGAAAGACAACCAACTAATTGGGGAAAATATTTACCAGCAATATATCAGACAAGGGGTTAACATCCTGTATATACAGGGAACTCAAGAAACTAATCCCTCCCAAACCTAATAAACCAATTACTAAATGGGCAAGGGAACTAAAGAGGGACTTCTCAAATGAAGAAATAAAAATGGCAAAGAAACACATGAGGAAATGTTCATCATCCCTGGTGGTGAAGGAAATGCAAATAAAGACAACCCTGAGATACCACCTTACCCCAGTCAGAATGTCCCACATCCACAAATCAGCCAACGACAAATGTTGGAGGGGATGTGGAAAAAGAGGAACCCTATTACACTGCTGGTGGGAATGTACACTTATACAACCACTTTGGAAAGCAGTCTGGAGGGTCCTTAGAAAGCTAAAGATTGACCTCCCTTACGACCCAGTCATACCACTTCTAGGCATCTACCCTGAACAACAGGAACCAATATACAAGGACACGTGCACCTCCATGTTTATTGCAGCACTGTTTGCAGTAGCTAGGATATGGAAACAACCTAGATGCCCCACCACAGATGAATGGATCCAAAAATTGTGGTATCTATACACAATGGAATATTATGCAGCCATTAGAAATGACAAAATAATGGCATTTGCAGGGAAATGGATGGAGCTAGAAGGAATCATGTTGAGCGAGGTAAGCCAAGAACGAAGAGACAAACGGTCCATGGTCTCCCTGATAAGTGGATGCTAAATCCAAAATGTTAGGTGATATGACAAAACTAACAGGACTTAAGAAACAAAGAACTCCCACTCATCTGGTTGAACCACTACTAAATATCCCCATGCTGCTGATCACATATATGGTATATAACATGTGAGCACCGTTATATATTACAGACTGTGATAGACAATTTGCTCCAGGAAAGTTAGAATGAGCTTGTGACTTTAAATGAGCATCATTATTCCACAATACTGTGAATTTCTGGAAATTATGTAATCACTTAATCACAATAAAATAAAAAAGAACCTCGGGGAAGGGAGGGAGGGAGGGGATGGTAGGGGGAAAACAATGGAGGGGGTAACAATGTTCAAGAGGAAGTGTACTCATTACCTCACTCATGTAACTGTAACCCTCTGTATAGTATCTTTACAATAAAAAATGAAAAAAAACAACTTAATGAATTGAAATTATTCAGTAATGGTAGTGTAGGCAAATAGTTATATAGTATAATTTGAAGGACTCAAAACATGCCACAAATTTCAATTCAAATTTTTTCTTGATGTTAGATTTCAACTATGGATTAACAGAATTTCAAGGTTGGTAAAGATGCTGGAAGTCATGGAATATATTCACAAAGCTGTTTTTACTAAATGAAAAGAGCCTCTTCTCTATTGTCTTCTACCTGATTATCTCTAGTACAGGGAAACGTTGGCTTTACATTGGCAGCCTGTTGTATATTTGATGGCTCTTGGTAAAAAGTAGCTTCCTGATATTGACTTGGATTCAGCCTTTGTGTAACTCCAGTTATACAGTAAATCTGGGGAACTAGGTATAGAAGCTATGCAATTGCATTGTTTCTCTTGTTTTTGTCTCTACTTGCAATCTGTGTGCTGTGGTCTCCTCCTTTTCCTCAAATTATAGAATATTATTGTCTAGTTGAATGATTTCCTTTGTCTGCTCTTATTAGTTGCAGGAATTTTCACTTAATTCTAAACCCTGAGTTTTTTTTTTTTCATTTTAAACAATTAAAAAAGTGTGCTTCCTGGATGCCAGTGGCTCATGTCTGTAATCCTAGGTACTCAGGAGGCTGAGATCTGAGGTTCATGATTCAAAGTCAGCTGGCCAAATGAACTAGAAATGGAGTTATGGCTCCAGTGGAAAAGTGCTAGCCTTGGGCAAAAAAACTCAGGAATGGTGCCCAGGCCCAGAATTCAAGCCCCAGTACTGGGGCTTGTGCTTGTGCAAAAACTGTGCTTTAGATTTTATTATTGATGATTTTTCCATGTTGATTGCTTTGAATGGAAATTCTGAAATAAATAGTCTCAATTTTTATGATCACTAATGAGTTTGAAAATCCTCTGGAAATGACCAATGGGGATGCTAGAATCTTAGTATCTGCCCTACCTCTGCCTTCCATTTACTATAGGACCTTGAGAAAAGCTGTCTTTTTATAGGTATCCATCCATTTCTTTATCATAAATTATGAGTAAATTTAATATTCATCACTTCCTCTCCAATTCTATGTTCAAAGTTTGAAGAATTTTTTAAGCCTTCCATCCAGCCCCATTAATTAAATATTCTTTATCTGATCAGGCACATTTGAGGAAGCTGTAACTTTTTCATTGTTTCATTTATGGTCAGATTCTGACATAAAAGAAAATGAGAATTTTTACTGGCAACATATCATTAATTTTATTGCCCTGAAATCATGAGGAAGATTCTATTTTATTTATTTTATTGTTTTTTCCTTACTCTTAGCTAAAGTTGGTTGAAGGAGATGAGGTAGGATTAAGTGAAAAAGACTAAGGCTCATATTTAGTACAATTTCTAGATAGGTGTGTTTGTTAATTACTGTGTTATACCATAACTTGGTAGTTAGGTAGCTATAGGAACCCTGGAAAGAGTCATCGTAGAAGATCACTAATGATATGAGATTTGCCTAGGCCTAACTGGAATTTTACATTTTCCCCATGAGTCAATGAATGATGACATTGTATGGATAACAGCCCTTTACAAAACATTCTGTTTGGGTGGTGGAAGACAGTCATCTGTCTTACATTAATAAGCTTTTACTAAAATTGTCTGGCTCAATGCTAGATGGTAGGAATACAAACACAAAAGCAAAGGGCTAATTCATCTTATACTAGATTTTTCTGACATACATTCCTTCCCTTGAGCATCTACTATATGCTTGCTTACTATATGATTACTATATCCTTAGACAAAGGATTTCAGAAATGGTTGCCAGTGAATACTTTGGGAGGACTCCCTCTCTCTCCAGTATACACTAAGCTCCAAGAAGTCACTCAGCAAACGCTTGGGAAGAGAACAAAGGCATGGGTTATCATTGTTTTAGAGATTCCTTACATCTGTTGGTTCTAGGATCTGTTCTTTAATATAGATTGGAGGAGCTCACAATCAGAGGAGAAAACTTACATTATGTGAAAAGTGCTAAAATAGAGTCATATGCTTGAGGGAGAACAATTTTGCACATGAGAACAGTAGGAAAGAATACTCTAAGTAAATGAAATGAGAAAAATATAGAATATGCTGATATAAAAATAAAGATGATGGTACTATTAAAATATAGAAGATGATGAATAAATAGCATGTTGAAATAGTGTATACTGAGCCCTCAGAGACTATTGAGTTCTCATTGAATGGTTACCTTACTGGATAGCATGAGGGAAATGGTGACGGTGGATCAGTATCAGGAAATATTCCAGAAACACAAAAAACACAGGGTTACAAGTGCCCTTAAAAAGATCCCCTAAGTAATGAGATCATATTAAAGGCTTTTAGTAATAGGTCCCTTTATGTTTTACAATTTACTATGGCATTTGTGGGAAGGATGGATTGGAGTGTAGGGCAAGAGTAGAGACAGTTCAGGCTGAGATTGGAAGGACTGTGGGCTTTTCTTCTTCTTCTTCTTATCTTTAGGTAGTTGTACAAAGGGGTTTAATTCAACATGTCAGTTTATGAGTACAATGTGTCTTGATCATTGTCATCACTTTCATCATTCTTTTAATCTCTCCTAACACCACCTGTCTTTTAAATTTACCTGGTTCCATTTTTATACATGTACATTGAGTAATATAACTGCATTAGCCTACCCTTCTCTCTTTTTTTGTCAGTTGTGGGGCTTGAACTCAGGGCCTTGGTACTGTCTCTGAGGCTCTTGGTGGTCAATGCTAGAGCTCTATCACTTGAGCTACTGTGCCACTTCTGGTTTTTGAATGGTTAATTGGAGATAAGAGTCTTTTAGGGACTTTTCTGCCTGGGCTTGCTTTGAACTCAGATCTCAACCTCCTGAGTAGCTGGCTCCCACCCCTCTTCTCTTTATTCATCTGTCTTACCTACCCTTGACCCCAACCTCCCCCCAATATCTTCCAGCTTCCTGGAATTAATTTTATTAAACTCTTTAAGTCGTTCAAAGGAGTTACACAATTGGAATCCTCCCCTGCATATACTGTACTTCAGTTATATATTCATGTGACCCTGTTTATGTTGTGCTTTGAGACAAGCCCAGTCATGACTGTGAGACCTCTTCTCAACCAATAACTGGACACAGTGTCTTATGCCTGTCAGGATGCATAAGAGTTTCAGAATAGTTGGAGCAGAAAAGTCTACCAGATTCCATCTCAATTGAAGATGTCAGATATTGTGGTCCATGCCTGTTATGCCAGCTACAACAGGAAACATAAAACACTGATTGTGGCCCAGGCACAGATCAGGGCAAAAAGCAAAACGCAGTCTCAAAATAACTAGTGAATAAAAGGGGAGGAGGGTCTGGAGGTGTGGCTCAGTGATAGAAGCCCTTGTAAGCACAAGGATGTGCCTGAGTTCAAAATCATTAGTTCAAAAAAAAAGTGTTCAGATTCCACAGTGGGTGAGATAGTGTGTGTGTGTGTTTGTGTGTGTGTGTGTGTGTGTGTGTGTGTGTGTGTGTGTGTGTGTGTACCAGTCCCAGAGCTTGAACTCAGGGTCTCACACTTTTGTACTTTTGTTTGGCATTTTCGACCAAGTTGGTCTACTGCTTCTTACTTTTTTCTGATTGATTGGAGATAATTTCTGCTTAGCCTCCTGAGTAGCTAAGATTACCGGCATGAACCCCCAGTGCCCAGCTGAGATACTTTTTTATTCAGTCAACAATAGCCTTTGAATACTTACTCTGGTGCCAGTCCCTTAGTCAGCACTGAATGTAGAGCAGTGAATGAAACATATATACCAGCAAACTCCTAGAACATAAAGATATTTGTATAAATAATTATACTGAAGTGCTATGAGTACTATTATAAAAGGTGGAAATAATTATTCTTATCTGGGTAGGGTGACAGAGTAGACAAAATTGGCTTCATGAAGGGTAAATGTGCATGAGATGAAATTTGAAAATCTGTTCTGATTTGTGCTTTTTAAGACACGGTGGTGGGAAGAATTTTAAAATGCCCCAAGCTTTTCCTTATCGCTCTCTATGATTAGGGCTGGAATCTGTAAATATGATAATGAATTACTCTGTGTGATTACATTAAGCTGTGTGACAAAGATAAATTTGTAAATGCCATTAAGGTCCCAAGTCAATTATGCTTAAGATAGAATACTACCTAGATGGGTCTGATGTCATCACATGAACCCTTAAAATTTAGATCTACAATCCAAATATGGAAGAAAGCAATTCAGTGCATCAAAATTATTTGATATATACCATTATAGGCTAGATGGCAGAGGAGACATCATGCCAAGAAATGTGAATAGCTAGCTAAAAGCAAGGAAAGGGTACCTTATTTCAACAACCACAGGTACTGAATTCTGTAGACAAGAATTAAGTTTGAAGCATTTTCTTGCTCCAGAGCATCTAGCCCAGCTGATACTTTATTTCAGCCTTGATACTGTTAGTAAAGAATTTAGTGGTGCCAAACTTGTGACCCATAGAACTGTGAACTAATAGATGAATGTCTATTTATACTGCTAAGTGTGTGATAGTTTGTTATACAGCAGTGGAAAATATATGTAAATTATTTTGTAGCTGATTCACCCTGTTGGGACTTAGAGTTTTTTTTATAAAGAAAACTTGAAATAAAACTGGCTTACTGAAACTTTTGTTCTTTACTTGTACATCATTCCTAAATTACGTAAATTCCCTCATTTTCTTCCTCAAAATTATTGAGCAAAATATTTCCACTTTATTATATAAATCAAATTAGATTATACCTGTGAAAAAACTATTCTTAAAATAATAGATTCACAATTATTTGGAGATGTTCATTTTATATTTTCTTTCATTTTTAAATGCCCTAAACTATTGTTTAATTAACAAGTAAACGACATCACAGTTTTTAAAACTCAAAAACAATTTTAATTAAATCGAGAATTTTCATTGATTTTCCTAACTATAAAGAGAACCACTTGTGAAAGACTTTATAGTCAGCACTGGTTTAATATTAACTCATTTGTTCTATTTCTTCCTGTCTTCTCAATCTTTAAATATTGGTATTCCTAGGGATTCTGTTTTAGACCATTTGTTTTCTTACTTTCTTTTCCTGAGGGTATTCATCTCATTGAATGGCTTTAAAGATTATTTATAAACTGATGACATTCAAACTCGTATCTCTGGCTTCAGATGAGACTCTGCGTAGATCTAGACTTTAAACAGAGATTATTTTTTCCCAGACTAGAGTCTTTTCTCTTTGAGTGTTCCTTCCAGACAATCCTAAATTGAGAAGGGGTTTCTAGCCAAGAAAATGAAGCATATTCTTACATCAAATATTTAAAATTGGAAACCTAAGTCATTACTGAAAGATAATTTCTCCAGGAAATTACATCTACCTTGCATCCAGGTAAGATAGGCAGGCTACCACGGTGTGGATTTCATGGTATAGCCTAGAATCTACATTTTCTAATGACTCTGGATGTGCCCTCAAATTCTGAAGTAAAATTTCAGACTTTGAATCTTAAGGAACGTGGAAAAAAGAATCCTATGATGAATAGTATGAAGAGCTGAAGATAGGATATTAAATGTACTCATTACCTTACTCATATAACAGGAACCCCTCTGTACAGCATTTTAAAATAAATTAAAGTTAAAAAAAAAGAACTTGAAAGGTGAACCAGGTGCTTGTGGTACATGCTTATAATATGTATTACTCAGGAGGCTGAGATCGGAGGATTGTGTTTCCAAGCCAGCCCAGGCAGGAAAATCTGAGAGATACTTATCTCCAATAAAACTACCCCCCTTCACCACAAAACAAGCCAAAAGTGGAGCTATGGCTAAAGTGGTAGAGCACTTGAGCAAAAGAAGATTGGGCCAATCCCTGAGTTCAAACTCCAGGACCAACTCCCCCCCCCCAATACCCACCCTGCCAATAATATTTGAAAATTGTAAATACCAAGCAGAGAGCCTGTGTTTGGTGTATATCTTTCTGTTTCTCTCTCTTTCCCTCTACCTCCTTCTCTTTCATACTAGGGCTTGAACTCAGGACCTGTGCTCTTGCTTGTCTTTTTACTCAAGGCTTTCATGCTACCACTTGAACCACATCTTCAGCCCACTTTCTGATGAATCATTGTAGGTAGTCTCACAGATTTTTCTGCCCAGGCTAGCTTCAAACTGTGATCCTCCAGGTCTCAGCTTCTTGAGTAGGTAGGATTATAGACATGAACCCTAGGTGTCTAGCACATATTGAAATTCTATTGCCATTTATACTCATTACTTTTCTTGTTGTTTTGACAAAACCCTAACATGAATGACTTATAGGAGGAAGGAAAGATTCAGTCCATGGTCACTTGGCCCTAGACATTGGGCAGAACATCATGAAAGTGAGCATGTGGTAGGGGAGAGCTTTTTATCTCACAAGAGACTGGAAGCAGAGAACATTACAGAGTCAGGGACAAAACAACCCTAAGGATTTGTGCTTGGTAATATTCATCTAGTTACCCTCCTGAACTTTCCAGAACCTTCCAAAATAATGCAGCTAGCTGTGGAGCAAGAACCGAACACATGTGCCTTTTGGAGGGATACATCATAGCCAAGCCATCCTATTATTTTTAATAGAATTATGAGATGATGCAATCATGATTGGATAATGCTCACATGATTAATGTAGGAGTGTATTAGTTCTTATGGGAGTGAGATCCTGATAAACATATGAGTTCTACCTGATTTATCTTGTTATGTGTACATTCTTTCCCATCTGCCATGTTAAAGATACAACACAAAGGCCTTCCTCTGATATTGCTATTTGTTTGCTCTTGAACTTCCAAATTTACAGAATCTTAGGCCAAATAAACTTTTTTGTTATAGTTTACCCAGTCTATGGCATTCTTTTGTAGTAGCAGGAAGTGAACTAAGGCATATTCCCAAAAAGATAGATACACTGATATCATTAATACCACATTACCATTCTGACATCATTCTCGTGATCTGAATGCTGAGAGAAGTTGCTATAGCTACTAGAGTTAGGCCTGTTTTCTCATAGTGCTCAGCTCAGTCTCTCTTTCTTAAGTCCTAGAGGTTGTAAAATGTTTCATTTTCAGATCTTTACCTCATATTACATTCAAAATTCAACTCAAAATTGATAGAAAACTTAAAAATAACTATTCAGCCTTAAAAAAGAGAGAGAAGTGAGATGCATTGGCTTATACCTGTAATCCTATCTACTCAGGAGGCTGAGAAGTTTGAAGCCAGCTTGGCAGGAAAATCCACGGGACTCTTACCTACAATTAACCACCAAAAACTGAAAGTGAAGCTATGGCTCAAAAAGTAGAGTGCTAGCCTTGAGCGCAAAAGTGGAACTCAGCGCTCTGGCCCTGGATTCAAGCCCCAGGACCAACACGCCCTTCGCCCTCCTCCTCAACAAAGAAGAGAATTCTGTCATTTGCAACTACGTAGATGAACGTGGAGAACATTGACTTAAATAAAATGAGCCAAACAGAAAAAGACAAAAACTATATGATCTCATTTATATGTAGATCCAAAAAGTCAAACTTATAGAGGCAGAGAGTGAAATAGTATTTATCAAAGATCACATAGAGGATGAGGATTGGTGAACTGTTGTAAAAGGATGCAAAATTTCTGTTAGAATGAATGAATTCAAGAGATTCTTTGTACAGCATAGGGACTGTAGCCATATAATGCATTGAATATACTTTGAAATTTCTAGAGTAGATTTTTAATCTCCCCACAAAATATTCGTAAGTATGTGAGACCATGCATAGGCTAATTAACATATATTATATAATGTATAAATATATCAAAATTTTGTTATATAGCATGAATATATTTATATCACTTGTATGTGTGTATGCATTTTGTCAAGAAAATAATTTTTAAATAATAAAAAAGATATATGCTCTCCTTAATATCCAAAATCTGCAAAATTTGTCCCTCCAACATCACATCCATTCCATCCCCTTTCCCACTACTGCCATCTTCTATCAGTCTTATTTGGATTATTCAAAAACCTCTTAATAACTTTACTATCTCACTAGGCTTGCACCTGTTTTCCACAGAGGGTGAAGAGTGACTAAAACCATAAACTAAAAAAAAGAAATAGTTGTTCATAATTAAAAAGCAGTTTACTTATGAGGCTTCTGTGGAGGAGACTCAACTTTGATAGGTTTATAGGTAGACCAGAAACAATGGAATATAATCCATACAAAGTTAGCTAGATTTGACTTTAAATCCTCATTTGGCATGATCTTGAAAACAGATCACCTTAGCCAATTTCCACATACATAAAATGGGGTCAATATTTTTTTCATGTCATGGTAATAAGTTTTAAAGGAAACAATATAGAGCATGCCACTTAGCCTTTTGCATCTCTGTATACAGCATGACACTTAACCTCTTCTTATCCATTTTTTGTGTCTGAAAACTTTGAAAAATAGTAGCTAGCTAATTTAAAACTCAATGTGTGAACACTCTTTGAAATAAAGGAGAGATAACGTTAACAGACTTGAAATTAATCTGCAGTTAAGAATCTAGCAGGTCATTTCTGAGAAATTCTAAAAATATATGCCTTTGAAGTACTTTTTATAGTGACATTTTATAAGTGGTCTCTAAATGTTTCTAAATATTTCCACAAAAATCTCCTAATTTAGGTAAGCTGTGTATTTGATCAGATTTTCAACTGCTCATAAAGCCAATTTTTTCTTTGGTTCAAACTTAGATTTGTGGTTTTTTTTGTTCCCACTACAGAATTAAGTCCTCATTATAGCTTATAATTTTATTCCTGGGAATAAGTTATATGCATGCTACCCTGGTCTAAAAGGGTAAAAGTTTCAGTATTTCTTCCAGATAGGTTCTATAAGCTAGAGAATATGTTTTTATCCCATTTCTTTTTCAGAGTTCTCAATTCTTCTGAGAAACAAGTGGGAGAAATGTGTTATCTTAATTTTAACTTAAGAAGTTTTGTGTATTGAAAAACTTGATTTTCTATAGATAATAACAGTCAATCCCTTTAAGGTGCTAAGGAAAGAACAACTAATAGTTTTTCTCAGTAGATAGAGAATGCGAAAAAAAAAGATAAACAGTTTTCTAATCTGAAATGTTTTCAGCTCTTACTTTCCCGTCATCTCTTATTTCTCATAGTCTTGTACTCCTCTGTAGGCCCATGAAGCCCAGCTTCAACCATGACTCTTGCCATACTACTCCATCTAATATTGGTAGGTCTGAATTGTTCTGGACAAAAAGGAAAAAAAAAAACAAAAGCCAAAGTTTTTGAGTTTTTGTTTTTAGTTGTTTTTTTTTTTTTTGCCTTAGGCTGGATTGACTTTTTCCTTCCTCTGTTGTAGAAGTCACAGTTTCTATTTAGTTTACAACATATATTCTTAACCACTTGTTTTTTTTTCTGTCTAAAATTATTCAATACCTTTACCCCTTCCTGGGGATAGGCAGGAATCTTATCTAAATAGACTATTCTCTGACCCACACTTTTTTCCTTTTCTAAGAACTTTAATTAAGTATTTGTAATTTAGAGGATTTATTTTTATTGATAAAAGAGAAATTACCAATATTATTCTACCTTTCTTAAACTTACCTGAGGACTTATATTCCTGTCCTTGCCCCTAGATTTAACTTTCTTCTATGGAAGTGAATTCCTTATTAGTAATTTTAGTGAGGGTATATGGATGATAAATTATCTTAGTTATTGAAAATATTATGTTCCCCCAACTCTTGAATAACTGTTTAGATGACTATTCTAAAATGGCAGAAATTTTCTTAGGTGTTGTTTTCTGGAATCTGTGTTTCCTTCTGACAGTTCTACTGTTGGCCTAATTATAATGATGTATGAGTAATGAGCTTTCCTGTTCATCACTAAAGATATTTTTCTTTCGCTTTGATGTTATGAAGTTCCATTTTTCTTTTCTCCTCAGGACACTTAACTTGTATGCTCATCTCTTTTCAAGATGGTTGCTGTCTGTCAAACTTCTGTATTTACCCTGTACTCTATACTTGCTCCTGTTTCAAACCTGACTGCAGTTCCTCTAATCCACTGGCATGGCTTCTATCCTCCCTATCACCCCACTAGTTTCATCTGTTTCATTCCTTTTGGATCCTTATGGTTCAGCTCAGATTTCACATCCACCAGAAACCCTTCTCTAATTATAACAGTTAGAATGAGTCTCTCCTTCTCCCAAACATCATTAGCATATTTCATAGACCCAGCACATTTGACATACTTAGTCCACATATAAACACAGAGAAGCATAGTAGAAAAAGCACAGGCTTTGGAAACAGAAAAGCTATAGTTTAGATCGCACCTCTTTACTTACTTTTGATATATGGTGATTTGAGAGTCTATTTTATTTATTTAAAAATGAAAATAGAACTACCTTGTAGAATAAGCCCAAGTCTCATACCAGCTAGGAGTTGATTTACATTGTCATGGATAACCCATCTTGTTCTGTGCTGAAATCTCCCTATATTTCAACATATTTTCAGAAGCCCCTAAGTGAACATCTCATATGTACATCCAAACTATTTTGTCAGCTACAGACTCCCTATGACTTTTGATCAATTTCTCATCTTGGTGTCCAGTTACCACATTTAAATGAACTTTGTCTAAGAAAAATATTTGAAGAAATATAATGATCAATTTGTACTTAACAAACATTCACTGAGAACATAGCATGCATTACACATATTGTATGTAGCACTGGGATCACATTCGTGGAAATAAACACTTTTTTGTCTTTTCTGTATTGGTTATATGAGGGAAACAGTAAGCTTAATAAAGAAATGATTCTTACATTCTACACTGGATTAAACAGATGCATTTATTCAACAAATGTTTTTAATTGCTGTCTGAAATTCTAAACATTGATTTGGTGAAGAGTCAAACATAATTCTGCTACTGTGGCTGCCATAAAGCATTAATTGCATATCCAAATAAGCATATAATAACTAGAATGTGTAAAAAAATAAGATATTTTGAGATATAATAATAGAAAATACCCAGAAAAGGTCTTTCTAAAATTGGTCCTTGAGAAAATGAGCTGAAGGAAGAATAGTAAAGAGCTATCTGAGAGAAGTCAGTGAGATGATGCTGTCTTTGTGGGCACTCAGTGAGGGTCACTGTCCAGAGTACCAGGAAAAGGTAGAAATCACCTATGATGAGAATGGAGTGATTCATATTTATTAATTTTGTGCTTTAAATTTTTCTTAGGACAACCTGAAGTAGCACTCTTTTGCCTCCATTTTCTATAGTTTCTTCCCCCAAACTGCTTTTTCTTCTTTTGTAAACCACTACAGAAATACACAGTTATATATGTATTTGACCATCACCATCACCATAAGAAGATACAGCAATTTGCTAGCACAGTGATTTCAAATCCTTCCAAAGAAAACACATTTATCTAAAATATTTTGTGATATACCTGCACATACAACTTGGTTAATCCTTCATGTTCTTATACACAGAACTTTCTCTCAGGTTCATTCCATTATCTCTTAAACATTTCTAAAGTATAAACAGATCCTGGATTTACTTTTGCCTAACCAAAGTCCCATTTGGGTGATTTCCTAGAACAAAAGAATGGCTTCTACTAAGATGGAATTCAAATTTATGCTTTCTGCAAGAAAACAATAATGAACAGTGGGAACTTAAAGACATATTTTCTTCTACCTATCCATTCTCTTCTTCCTATCAAGTCTTCAAAAACCTTTGTATCATCAGTCTAGTAGTTTTCTCTGTAGTCTCTCATTAGAAGGAAGCTTCTCCCAAGTAAATTAAAATGAATTAAAAAATTAAAAAATTGTGTTAATGTACATGGATATTAAAGTGAAAAGGTAAATTCTATGTATAGTATGAGCCTATTTTTTGAGATAGGGTCTTCCTACATACCCAGGCTGTCCTTGAACTAGTGATCCTCCTACTTCTGCCTCTCAAGTAGCAGGATTACAGGAATATTTAGCACCACTGGCTGATTTTATATTATCATAAAGTACCACACACATACACAGGAATATATAAGAAAATGTAAAGAAATATGCACAGAAATATAAAAGGAATATGTACAGAAATTTTAGCTGTGGTTCTTATCTTCTTTATGTGATATACTTTATTTTTTCTAGGTATTTTTGTAGCAAGTATTAATATACTAGTGTATTTAAAACTTTAAATAATTAATGCAAATAAATGAACCATTTACTCCAAGAAATGTTTATAATGGCATAATTGTAAGTAGTGAATCACATTTTTAGAAATATATGTGATTGTAGCAAATGTATAATGGAAATGTAGAAAAGATTAGATTTTTGCTAGCATATTTCCAAATAAAACTCAACAAACCAGGGCATTGTTAAAAAATATGTTTACATGATACTAAACACATATAACCCAATATGCTTTTAAAAACAGTACTTTAACACTGGTTTTAGCATTGACACATTTTGTCAAAATCCAATTTTGATTAGAGTAGAATGTGACATAGCTAGATTATAAATGCAAATCCCAGTTGATATTTGATTTCATCTAATCAAAGATGTTATTTTTAATTGCTATGGAACAAGATGATCTTGTGCAAATGAGGCATTGAGTTAATAACAGTACTTTGTATTTACATAGAGATTTTCTATGAGCTTAACATACCTCATAAATTAAAAGAAGTTTTCTGTGCAATTTCTTTGGAAAATTATTTGGCAGTGCCTTCTGAATCTGAATATGTATACAGTGACCCAGAAATTATACTCCTCATATATACTCAGCAGAAATGTATATTGATGTTTACTGAAAGAAATGACCATAGCAGCATCATTTATTATAGCCCCAATCTGCTGGAAAGTGCCTAAATGCCCATCAACAATAGAATAGATATGGAATGGATAAATAAATTATATTGTATTCACACATTGAAATGCTATGTGGCAATGAGAATGAATGATCCATATCCACATACAACAGAGATGAATCTTAAAAACCTAGCACAAAACATACAAACTATTAGATTTTATTTGTATGTTGCACACAAACACGCAAAACAATTCATCTAATTTAAGAGCATTTCTTATACTTAGGATGAGTAGTAATAGGAAGGGAATGAGATTGGAAAATGTGCAGGTGATATTCTGGTAATATTCTGTTTGGGGAATTTTATATTAGTTCCACATGATTATGAAAATAAATCATTGAGGTGACAACCCATTACTTTTATGTTTCTATAGTTTAATTTAGTGTACTTTTTCATTCTGGTGCCAGTACTGGGATTTGAAATCAGGGGCTAGGTTCTGTCCCTTAGCTTTTTCACACAAGGCTGACACTTTACCACCTGAGCCACCGCTCCACTCTTGTATTCTTGATGGTTAATTGGATATAAGATTCTTGAGGACTTTCCTGCCTGGGCTGGCTTTGTACCATAATTCTTAGATTCCAGACTCCTGACTAGCTAGGATTATAGTTATAAGCTACTGATCTTTGTTTTTAATGTACTTAAAAATTTATTTTATTCTTTTTTTTATTTTATTCTTAAGATGTTGTACAGAGGGGTTACAGTTACATGAGTAAGGCAATGAGTACATTACTTGTCGATCATTGTTACCCCTTCCCTTCCTTGTTGTTGTTCCACTATTCCTTCCCTCCCATAGCTCCCACACTCCTATCCCTCTCCCCCTGTTGCTGCCTGAAGTTGTAAAGCTCTTTTCCAATATACTTCATTGCAATGGGTCATCCTGTGTCCTTATTTCAGCGTTTTGTTATTCACTTTCTTCTCCCCAGATTAGACATATGTAAATACAAGATGCAGGATATCAAAATAGAGTACAGTGACAACAGGGGATATGCCGTAGGGGAAAGAACACACAAAGGAAACAGCAACAAAAAATAATAAAAATCACATGGTACATTTAAAACAGTAACAATAAAGACAGACTTCTTGTGTCCATATCTTGGGGTTCATTTCACTTAGCATCAACTTATATGGTCATTTGTACATTGTTTTTGAGCTTTTTCCATGTAGGATAATCTTAATATACTTTTAAAATAGCTATCACTCAAGTAGCTCTAAATATTTCCTAATTCTCTTCTTTCAAAGTTTGATGTTTTATCTTGGTACACTAAGTAACTACTATTAATTTACTTCATTTATTCAAAATTATATAATGTGTACTTCCTCTCTACCAGGTCCCAACTAGATACTTCTGATATAAAAATAAAGAAAATTCAGTCATTATATTCTAAGACTTCACATAGATAAACAAGGCCAGAGAATGATTAATTATCATGTAGTACTTCATATAGATATAAGTAAATAATATTTTTCTAGAATCAAACAGAAATCCCCAAGCTAGATTATGAGGGTTTGGGATCAGAGAAGGAATCCTAGTTCAAGTGATACAAGAATTTTGCTGAAAAATAGCCATTACACAGACAAAGATTAAAGAAGGAACATTCCAATTAGGTGGTAACCCATTTGAGAGGTGTCTGAGGTGAAGTGTTATATATTCAAGGAAATCCACATATTTTACTATTACAGGAATGTAGGCTATAAAGAGGAGGATAATTGGCAAAGCATGAGACTATAAAATTAAGACAAACTATGAAATTAAATATCATACTGAAGAGTTTGGGTTTTACTTGAAGCCCAAAGGGGATTAGTACAGATTTTAAGAAAAGGCATGTCATAAGATTCTCATTAAAAATATGTTCTGAAGTGAGCTAAATTGGAGAGAGGTAGGACTTGTGGAAGGAAGATCAGGAAGGCAGTAACAGGAAATAAGAACCTGAACTAAGGTAGTCAGTTCCTCTTTCCTATCTTTCCACTCATATAGGCATTTGAATATATAGCTTAGTACTGGTGAAAATGGGTGTTAGAAAATTTCAAATTTAGTATCAGACATACCATTCTTAAAAATTCTTTAGTTGATGGGGCTAGGAAGGTGGCTCAGTGGTAGAGCGCTTGCCTTGCATGCATGAGGCCCTGGGTTCGATTCCTCAGCACCACATAAACAGAAAAAAAAAGGTGGAAGTGGTGCTGTGGCTCAAGTGGTAGAGTGCTAGCCTTGAGGTGCAGAGCTGAGGGACAGCGCCCAGGCCCAGAATTCAGGCCCACGATCAGACTCTCCCCCCCAAAAAATATTTAGTTGGCACTATCAATACTACCAATTGTTGTCTGTAACACTTTTATCTCTTTCCTGTGTGCCAAAACAGCATCCAGAACCTCACTAAGCTAGTTCACAAGATCATTTCCAGCCCTTTGACTCTTACAAAAACTTTATTATTGACAGTTTTATATTAAATAACACTTTATCCAGAACTGCCAAGCTCAGCTGGTCTTTCTGATGATCTGGATGTAAGGTACAGAGGACAGATCTGTGGAATAGACTATCTCTATCACTATAGTGCAAAAGAAGAATGACACCAAGAATAAATCTAGATTAGAGACTAATATAGTTCTTATTATTGTGTATAGTAGTCCTAAAAAAACAAAAGTGACTGCCACTGTACTATGATATTGCTGACCTGGATAGCAATTCAATTGCCACACTACTGATTCTCAGATTCAATGTGAAGTATGGTGGCTCTCACAAGCAAAAATTGACTACGCAAGAATTCATAGTTCTATTTGTTGATGCTGCAGACTTCAAGAAATGCATGCATTGAAGGTGAGGCCTATCAATCTAGAACCATTTGATATAAAAGCTACCAATGAGAAGATTGAAAGAGTTTTCTGGTAACCTCTTAGATCAGGGATAGGAAAATTTATGGTATGGTTTGAATATGACCCAATGCTTGTTTTTCCAAAGAAAGCTTTGGTAGAATGGAGTCACCCCCACTGGTTTACTAATGGTCTATGGCAGCTTTGTGCTGTAATGAAAGAGTACAATAGTTGTAACAGAGAAAATATAGGCACAAAATCAAGGATATTTATCATTAGGTCTTTCGTAGACAAAAGTTTTCACATCTGCCAAGAATATTAAGATGCACTTCCAAATGCTGAAGAATGCTATTGGAAAAGCTGGCTACAGGTGAGGTATCAATTGGAATGAACTCTGAATTCTTCCACTAGAGACAAAAACATTTATAATTTATCATTCTTGTTAATCACAGCAGATACATCAGTCTGTGAAGCTATGTAATAAGTATCTGGTAGTGTCATATTTCCTTGACTAGGATGGTCAGGAAATTTGAAAAACTTTTACTTTAAATGTAAATATCCAGGCAGTAGGTATAATCTTATGTTGACCAACAAAATGTAAATTGCCAAGGCTATGGATGAGAAATAAAACAACCTCTTATTCTTCTAAGTGAACCAGATAGGTTTTGTTTGAGTCTCTTTAGATACACAAAATGGGGTAGTCCAATGAGTGGGACACCTTGTAAGAGTTTCCATTATCTGGAGAAACTAAACATGTTTTTACTACTAACCTGATAGAACTTTTCCTCGCATATAACAATTTTTTTTTTGCATTTTAACAATCTGAATCTGCTTCTTTGGGTTAAAGAGGGCTTATATGAAAATTCAAGTCTAAGCAAAGAGCCACTATACCAGTTTTCATCTAGTCAACTAATAAATTCTGGTTGCTAAACAGTAGCCTCAAACTGTATTTTACAGAAATTTATGGTTATTTTTATTCCTAACTTACTTCTTTCTAGTATTCCCACAATTTTATTAGAAATGTTATAATACAAATGAAGCTTTCCTTGCTATGAGTCCATGCATATTTTTTTGGGGGGGTCCAGTCGTGGGGCCTGAACT
Source organism: Dipodomys ordii (assembly GCF_000151885.1). Lineage (NCBI taxonomy): Eukaryota > Metazoa > Chordata > Mammalia > Rodentia > Heteromyidae > Dipodomys > Dipodomys ordii. The sequence continues at coordinate 9,674,123 of NW_012267249.1, read as the reverse complement.
CTGGGCCTGGGCGCTGTCCCTCAGCTCTTCAGCTCAAGGCTAGCGCTCTACCACCTGAGCCACAGCACCACTTCCGGCTTTTTTTTCTTTTTGCTTATGTGGTGCTGAGGAATCGAACCCAGGATCTCAGGCATGCAAGGCAAGCACTCTACCACTGAGCCACCTTCCCAGCCCGCATATTTGTTTGTATATGAATATATTTGTATGTGTGTGTTTGTGCTCCTTCGTTTTATGGTATTACTTCATAAGGTGAAATGTATTTAGTTCCTCTAACCTGCATAATATCATAGTTTAGCAACAAACTTGGTACACTGTTTCAGCTGTGTGACCAATTGGAGGATATACCTGACTACCTAGGCCCCGTGTCACATACCACATATTACTTATCCAAACAAAGATTGAAATTCAACATTGAAATTATATATTACTGAATATATATATACATATATATGTATTACTGAATGCATACCACTTTTGCACAGTTTTAAAAATAAAATTAACATCAACCCATTTTCTGTTGAGAATCATCTGTATGTTCTTACTAGTGTGTCCCTGAATTGTTTACAAGCAAGCTACCTCATGGTTTTCATTATTTAAAAAAAGTCAGTAACTGGAAATAGTCCATTAGTTAGTCTGCTACTAGGGATTTTTAAAATCAAGCAATCAATCTATCTATCCATTCATCCCTCTATCCACCTAGCTACCTACCTGCCTATTTGTCTATAATCTATGTCCACAGTGTTCTTCATGATATTCCATGTGTTAACTCCTCTCCTCATTTCAGATGATCTCTTTCTTTCAGATTCCAGTTTTTCCTCTTAGGTAAAACACTCAATTTTTTTTCAGTTCCTCACCAATACTCCTTTCAAACTCATCCTTGATACACTCAACAAAGCCAAAAGTCTATTTATTTAATGAATTATACTCTTTTCTGTAGGACTTGGGATGATAAATTAGAATATATTGCCTATTTCAAATACTAAGTACAGTTGGTGCTCAATCAGTGCTTATTTCTTTATTCCCTTCTGCTTGTTTTATTGTTGTTATATTCTTTCTCTTCTTATGTCAAAAAATAAATGCTTTATTACATCTGTTGACATTTGTATTCTCTTATTTTGGATTTAAACTCATAAAAGGAAAGATGTGCATCCTTCTGGTCTTGCATAATATAGCATGTGTAAAAAGGACTTGTATAAACTAATCTTTAGAGTTCATATATAATACCAGAGAAAACTCAGGTTTATTTCCCTGGCTTTTTCCAGACTTCTTTCTGTTCCAGCTAAACAGTGGTCTGTGATTCTATGTTATTTTCTCAGAGCATAAGTAAATCTAAGGAAAAAGACAGGAATAAGATTGGAATGTATTTACTCCTTAAAGGCTTTTATTAGGTTACATAATAAGCCTTAGTTTCTTCAGCATTTAGTTCTGTACATATATCATACAGACTTGTGAAGACAAAAATGAATGAATGTTATAAATAAATTGCTTTGCAGTAGAGCCATCTCAGTATAAGAATTCTTGCTAATATTATTGCCACACCATGATTTTGGGTTCATGTAGTTATCACAAAAATTGAGACTAAATGGAGCAAATAGTAAATCTAAGGAAGCAAGTTAAGAAAAACATAGAATGAAGCTAATGTACATCTGAGATGGTATTAAGTTTTCTTTCATTATTTTTTACTCCAGAAAAATTTTGATGATGTGCAAAAGCAAACAGAAATAGTATGGGGTTCATGTACCCATATTCAAGAGCAGTAATGATTTTTCATTTTCTTACTATGTTTCTTTTTTTAATTAAGTTTTTTTACTGGGAAAATACTGTACAGAAGGGTTACAATTACATGAGCAAGATATTGAGTATATTTCTTATCAAGCATTGTTGCCTCCTCCTTTGTTTTTCCCCTATCCTTCCTTGCCTCCCATCTCCACAACTACACTCCCTCCTCCCCCGACCTAAAGTTCGTTTCTCGACATTGTGTCTTATACATCTCATTGTTGCAATGGGTCAACCTGTATCCCTATTTAAACAATTTGTTTTATTACTTCCCCACCCAAATTATACTAACATCAAATACAGTGAAAACAGGGTTTATACCATGGGGGAGGGACATACAAAGCAACAAAGAAATATCTTATAAATACGTTAGAAACAATAGCAAGAAAGGAAAAACATTTGAGTCCTTAACTTGGGGTTCATTTCGCTTACCATCAACTTATCTGACCATATCTGCTTCTCTCAAACATAGACTAATTATTGCAAATAAGGGAAACTGTGGGACCTATATTTCTTTGGGCCTGGCTTACTTCACTTAATATTTTTCCAAGTCTTTCCATTTCCTAACAAATGGGGAAATGTCATTCTTTCTGATGGAGGCATAGAATTCCATTGTGTATAATACCACATTTTCTTGATCCATTCATCTACTGAGGGGCATCTGGGTTGGTTCCATATCTTAGCTATGGTAAATAATGCTGCAATAAACATAGTTGTACTGGTAGCTTTAGTATGGTCTTGTTTGTGATCATTTGGGTAAATGAACAAAAGTGGGATAAGGGAGCTCTATGTGGAGTCTTTTGAGGAACCTCCATACTGCTTTCCAAAGTGATTATACCCTACAATGCAGTAGGGTTCCTCTGCCTGGGTGGAGTGTCTTTGCCCTGGGTGGAGCTGAGCCTGGCAGGTCCTGTGAACTGCTAATGACACCAATTGTTTTCTTCCAAGGCCTTGGTAGTAGCTAGCTGCTCAGCTGGCCTTTGTCAGTATCAAAGATGGAGATCTTCTCTGGTGGTTGGGGAGGGGCTACCTTTCCACTGCTGCTCCTTGAGAAGTAGTTCTACTCAGGCCACTCTTGGTTCCTGGGCCATCCCTTGTCTGCAATCAGCAAGATGAAGATTTCTGCTCCTTGTCAATTCTTGCTGGTAGTGGGTAGAATCTGCTCGCTTGCTACGTCTGGTGCCTTTGTCCCAGACTTTCTCTGTTGGTATGGTGGCTACAGGTGCAGCTACCAGCAAGTGCTCAGATCTGTCTCCTTGACCAAGATGCCTGGATTTTCCCTCTCTGGCCAAACTGTCTGTACTGTGATGGCACACTTAGTGTGATTCTCTAGCCTAGGATCGTTCACTGGAACACTAAAACTGGTTTGTATGCAAGACCTTGTTTAGCCTCCAGCTTCTCTGCCATCTTCCTCCGGTCTCTACATGTTTCTTATAACCATTCTCCCATTATATTATTTTGAAGTAAATTGCTTATGCAGTATCACTTATTCCACAATACTGTAAGATGTATATCTGAAAGATCCATATCTTTCATGAAATACTAAGTGAATAAATAACCATAAAAACTAAGTGAATCTTGCTTTGAGCTGGCCAGCAGTAGGTTATTTTTTAACCTCTCTGATGATGTCAGCATCTAAACTGAGACATGAGATTATGCATATCAGGGATAGTAGCAAGACCATTTGGTCAGGAATTGAGGAATAGAAAAAAAGGTGATATTTTTATTTCATGATGCCTTAAATATTGCCCATCAACATGTGTATAGCATGGGAAAGGTGTGCTTATTTTGGTGATATGTCATGGTAACATGGGCTGTAAAACCTGGGCTAAAAAGCTTTTCTGTTATGAATGATGTTTTCATCAGTTTTGTGTTATTGAAATAAATACCTGAGAGAAATAATTTAAAAGGAGGAAAGATTTTTTTTTGCTCCACTATGAAGTGAAGAGCTTGGCAGAGCAGCTCAGCACATAATAGCCAGGAAGTTAGAAGGGGGACAGAGACAGAGGAGGAGGGGAGGAAGGGAGAGGGAGGAAAGAGAGAGAGGGGAGGGGACCCAGAGACAGAGACAGAGAGAGATATGCTAGCAGGATTCCCACTTTATTCTTCCTAGAGTCCCTAACTTATTGGGTGGTGGTCTTCTTCACTTAGTTAATCATCTCTGATTGCTATTCTCTTAGGTATCTCTCAATTTAATCAAGTTGACCATCAAGATTAGTATTAAGTAGCATTAGCCAAATTAATTTTAAAAAAACAGGCTTTGAAATTTATCAAATGCTTCTTTTACATTTGTTAACTCATTTTTTTGTTATCACCTTTAGGGAAAAAAACGAGGCTCAGTGGCTTTGAAAGATCTTGCCAAAGGTCACAGTATTTGAGTTACTTCAAAGATAGTAAGGAACACATGCTTACAGGCTCATGCCTGTAAGCCAAGTTTAAAGCCAGCTCAGGCAGGAAAGTCTGTGAGACTCTTACCTTCAATAAAACTACTTAGAAGTGGCACTGTGGCTCAAGTGATAGAGTGCTAGCCTTGAGCAAGAAGAAGTTCAGGGGCAGAGCGCAGACCCAGTGTTCAAGCCCCAGGACCAGAAAAAGAAAAGAAAGAACAGATGAATCAACAATTGTCATAAAAGCCCAGATCTGACAAAAAGCCTATTCTCCTTCATTGTACCAGGCTAATGTATCCATGCTACCTTCAATCTCAGAGTTTCTGTCCCCATTCCAACTGCCCTAGATTCTGGTTTGATGAGGTAGGGATAAGAAGGATACTAGCTAAGATGACCTGGACTCCAACACAAAGATTTTTAGTGTTGTAAGTGACGAATGTGTGAGCAGAAGCAAATCTAAATTTGTGGGGCTTCATACTTATTCTTTTAGTGAGATGCTTTAAGTTAAAGAATATAACATTGCAAATAAAAATTTCAGTATAAGAACTAGTGCTGAGGAGGTGGTCGTGGTAGCATGCCATCCTTGTAATCTGAGATACTCTGGAGGAAGAGACAAATAGGTCCATCACTTGGGACCCACTCAAAGCAAAACGCAAGAAGATCCTATCTAAAAACTAAAAAGAGTTCAAGTGTTCGAGTAACCACTCAGCAAGCCTGAGATTCTATGTTCAAACAACCATACCAAAAGACAAATAAAAAACAACAATGCTAGTATTAGGATAAGAAATTGTATATTACAAATATTTCTAAAACTTTAGTATAAATTAATTGTATAAAGGGATTGTGATATTTACAGCAGGCATATAATGTTCTCCATCTGTAACACTCTTTCTTATCTAACATCCCTCCTTTTCAATAGTTTTGGTGGTTTTCATCACATATATTTTTTCAGTATGATATATGTACATATATAATACATTTCTATAATATTAACTTCCATTAGCCACTTCTTTATGCTCACAAGTATTTGAAATACTTTATAGTACAAATATTACAGAAAATATTTAAAAGTGTCATAGTATTTTATTTATTAATTGCACTATATAATGCTTAATACCATTTGAACTTAAATTTTGTCAATATAGTCTTTGACTCTTCATGATTGATACTGTAATACCACCTTCCTCCCTCCCTTCCCTTCCTTCCCTCCCTCCCTCCCTCTCTCCCTTTCTCCCTC
>NW_012267249.1:9658820-9668523 GCF_000151885.1 Dipodomys ordii | reverse complement strand
TCCCTCCTTCCCTCCCTCCCTTCTTTCTTTCTTTCTTTTCTTTCTTTCATTTTTTGTTGGTTGTGGGGCTTGAGTTCTGGGCCTGGGTACTGTCCCTCAACTCTTCAGCTCAAGGTTAGCACTCTTACCACTTGAACCACAGCACCAGTTCCAGTTTTCTCTGTGGTTTTATTGGAGATGAGTCTCATAGACATTCCTGCCAAGGCTGGCTTTGAACCATGATCCTCAGATCTCAGCCTCCTGAGTAGCTAGAATTACAGGCATGAGCCACTGGTGCCTGGCTTGTAATACCATTTCCTAGGGGAAAAGTAGAAAGTTGAGTCAGTTTTTCCTCTCATTTTTGATCAAATATGATTTTTGATTATCAATAGATTTTAATGGTTCTTCCCACATTGTGCTTCATTATTTTAATGTAATTAAATATTAGCACTGTTGTAAAATTTGGGAAAAGTATCTATCAAGGTATTTTTTGAACATTAATCTTAACATTTATGACATTTCACATTTTCTTGTTTAATAACTAATCTTAAATTCTCATTGATCATTGATATTTATTAATCAATGGACCAAACATAAATATTTAAAAGGGACCTATGCAAGTAGAAAGCCACATAGCTTGAGTTTCATTAACTTCAGAGTAGCATAACTTTTTATTAGTTCCTTGTCTTTTCAGCCTTCTTTCTCTTCCTTATTCCTTCTGCTTGGGTCAGATCTTTATTTCTTCAGCAGGCCTCATACCCTACCTGTCTTGCAAACTCCACTCCAACACCAAGTACAAAACATTACTCTCCTGACACTGACACTTCCCAGAACAGAGCCATAAGCTGAACTATCTTGCTAGTGACTGAATTAGGGCAAAAGAATCTTGTGATCCCTTCAACATCTATAAATAGGAATGCACACTATAAACTTGTACCAAGCCCAGAAGATGAGGATCTTTCACAAAGATTACAAGTCTTGCTGCAGCTGGAATCAGTTAATTTCCCTCACACATTTTCTCTGTGTAAACACAGTAGTTCAGATGTTCAATTAAAATAAATACCGTTAATTCAAACATTAGGCTATGGTGCGCTGTAATTATTTGTTGAGTCACCTGGGATATTATTCACAATTACTTTCCCTTAGTCCCCTAGTTGTTCGTTTCTTTTTATTTAACGGAACAAAACAAAGCATTTTGTGTCTGCCTAAGGCAGGCCTAATGTGGCTTCTTTAATAAAAACTACTTCCTATTGAGCGCCATATCCAAAAGAAGAAGGGGGAAAAATCTAGCAATTTTCCTTCAGTGAGGAATTTGGCCTTATTTAATAGTTTCCTTCTTTATACACTAAGATATAGTATGAATTTATATTTCATAAGCTGCTAAAGGATTGGAGAGAGATTAGAAATATATCTTACAGATATTTGTTTTTCAGTCATTAAAATTGCATAAGTTGCCATTGCCTATCACATAAATTTCAAGCTTCTCACTCTGGGATTCATGGGTATTGGGGGGTGTACTTCATACAAAACTTTAAGAGTCTAAGTGTCTCTTAGGCCAAAGAACAAATCAGAAAGGTACAAAGAAGGAATTTAGGGTGCAAATTAGCACTAACCACCACTAGTGTCTTACCAAAGAGCTTTAAAACTTCTTTCTCATTGACATTAAGGCTTTTGTGTATTCTCTAATGATTTGGAGGCTGGGACTGTCATTTTTAATACCGAATTATCTTTGAAACTATGTATATTAGTTCTTCTAATTCAGGGACATCTTTCTACCAACTGATTTCTAATATGAAAGACCTTAGTCTCTTTGAACACATGAATATTCTGTCCCATCATCCCTTCCTGCTTATCTTGGGAAAACTGAATTACAGCAAATTCCAGATAGCCAGCCTCCTGATAAATGTTATAGAAACAGAGAAGAAGAATAGCCAGAGATGCTGAGCTCAAAGAATTCCTCATTCAGACAACAAGAGAGACAAATGATCATTTTTTTTTCATTTTTATTAGTTGGCACAAGTTAAACAATCCTCAGTGGCTTAACATAAAAATAACCTCCCATTTAGTTATACTATGTGCAGATTAATAGTGGAACTCAGCTCCAGAGTAAATTTGGATCCCAGACCTCTGCATCTAGCTGGAGATGAGGGAAGGATAAGAATATAGAAGATTGGTCTTGAAGAGTAACTTCCATTTCCATGCACACTCTATTTGTTAGAATCAGTCCAAACTGTAGGGAAGGCTGTAAAATGTAGTCTATCTGTGTGTCTTGGATTAAAAGGAAATAAAAGAAGTGGAGTTGAGTGATCATATAAAAATACCCTTTTCACAGTAATAACATAGGATTGCATTTTTGTGACAAAATCAACATAGGGATCAGTTGTGGTATGTGGATGGATGGGGGAATCTGAAATGGCTCATTTGAGGGTGTGATACTTAAACTGACTTTTGAAGGCTATTTAAGAGTTAGCCAGGTGAAGAAGTAGAAGGTGGAATTTGATGTAGGGAGGAGAGCACCACCAAAGCAAGAAAGTATAAAATTGCAAGACTGATGTATGCTTAGAAAATTTACGTTTCAAAGGATTTACATCTAGATCTTACATTTTGATGAGTGCTATGTGACTTTTAATCATATCCTTTTCTGAGGTTAGTAGCAGTTCCGGATCACATTGATACATACTAATTCAATTGTTCTGATCAAAAATGCATTGCCCAATTTTGAAAATCAAAGAAGTAGTTTTTTGAAACAAGTTGAAAGTCAAGCAGTCAGCATGACCTAGATAAAAACTTTATTCAAAGTGGGAAAGAAAAAGAACTTGGAAATGAATTTCTCTAAAAATCCTATCTTCCATATATTTGCGAAGACAAAGAAACCATGTATTTTAAGGATGTATGGAGAAATGCACCTTGATGCTGCTTTTTTTCCTTTCACTGAAATTGACAACAAAAATTATCTGTTGTAATGCTCCAAGTTGTTTTTCCCCCTGTGAGCCCACTGATGAACATTTTAAATTAAAAATGATTGCATTAAAATTTAATTATCCCTTATGCCTCTTAATCCATATTGTTGACATTAATGTAAAAGAATCTAAGGCTCTGATGTGTCCTAGTTATCTTAGATTTTTGTAAATATCTATGTATGGTTTAAGACTGAAGTCTATCTGTGTAAGAACCTCTCTGAGGAAGAAACAAAGTTCTTGGCTCAGTGAGGTATTTCAAAACAGGAGTTAACTGCAATGAAAGACACATTTCTTGGACCATTTTTAAATATGAGAAAAATGAATAGTACATCCAAATGTGGAATCTATATCGATAAAACTGGAGGTGGGGTGGGCGTCAAACACTGCTTAGGGGAAAAGCAGGAGGGAAGGAAGTTAAAATAGGACCAATAATGTTTATCTTGAAAGCTGGCAGACAAATCTAGGATTTCATAGTGGAAAGATGGCAGAGAAAGTCAAGAAATGAGAAAGTACCCTTAAGTTTCCAGGCGAGACCACAGAGAACAAAGCAATACAGGTAGAATTTAAAAGAACTAATACATATGAACTGATTTTTTAATTTAAGTTTATTGTGAAGGTGATGTACAGAGGAGTTACAGTTACATATGTAAGGTCTGAGTACATTTCTTGTTGAATTTGTTACCTCTTCCCTGCATATGAACTATTTTGTACCATTTTTGGTTTTAAAAAAAAGTGTTCCATAAGCATCAGCAATTATTATTATTATTACTCATGCTTATTTTGCTTATCAGTCATTGTTAACTCAAAGGATTTTCTTTTCTTATTCCATTTCCTTTTTTTAACCTTTGTAAATGTTCTTTATTCTTGATAACAAACACGGAAAACATTGAAATCGATGCAGTAGGTTTCTCAAAACTGGTTCTCCTAAGACAGTACTCCACTCCTCTTCTCCTTTCAGATACATCTTGATGTTTTTGCCTTTCATATTTTTTCACTTTTGTAACTGACTGGAAGCTCCTTGAAGACAGCAGAAACCTTTTAATGTCTAAGTTCCCTATTACTTTGTGCTTGAATCTCCCTACTACTACATGCTTGGCTCAGAATATATACTTGAATGTTTGAATAGGCAAAATTGATAATTAATTTAATCTTTTCACATCAATTTTTTCTTTAGTTAAATTCAGTTTTGTAGATATCACTACAAAAAGGTAATAACTTTAGAGTATTTAAGTTTTACCCAAGGTGGAACAGTCAATGTTCCAACCAACCTGTCTTCCACCCAAATATACTATATTTTCTTGAAGTTTATGCAAGGCAAGTGCTCTACCACTGAGCCACCTTCCCAGCCCCTTTTCTTGAAGTTTATGATAGTAAAAGGTAACAATGGTCTGAACACAAGTGTTCTGACACTTCTATGCTCCTCTTTTAGGACACTTTTAATTATGTTACATTTAATTTTCACTACAAGCTTTGGCAACAGAAACTACTATCCTATTCAACTCTAACATCTATCAACATATAACATATAACTCAGTACATAGTAGGTTCTCATTATATAGCTATGTGGTTGAATGAGTAAGCAAATGGAAATATTTTTGATAAGGAAAAAAGCAGTAATGTTTATATTCTAAACAAAAACTACAGTGCATTCTTGGATTCACTGTCTTCTTTGATACACACACACACACACACACACACACACACACACACACTTCACTTGCAGACTTGACAGCATTTGTTAAGATATATTTTGAATTCAGCAAACTTAGTCTTAGAGGTTCTTATAAATAAGCCAAGTTTTATATTCTTTTAGAGCTTAGATGCCAAGCCAGGTATATCGAACTTTATAAACCATGCCCTTTTCATCATCATCAGCCTGTTTCAGTTGCAGAAATAATTTTGTCTTTATAGGGGGAAAAATAAAAGAAATCTAAAACTTGGGTAAATAGAAAATATTACTGGTAAAATTTCAGGTCATTTAGGAAAGCAGAAGTGGAGATTCCTTCGGGTATACTGTATAGCATTCTCCTCAAATTTTATTGTGCATAGAAATCACTGAAGATCCTGTTAAAATGTAAATTCTGATTTTCATTGTATGATGCAGTGCCTGATGTTTCTCATTCCTAAGTTTTCATGCATTGAGTTTGAATCAGGGCATATGGGGTGGCTGGACTTAGACCTCACTACTCTTGTCTTCAAGTGACTGGCTTTATACCAATGTTATTTTCCTGAGTAACCATTTTTATTTCACCAGAAATTATCACCTACATTTAAAGTCATTTGAACAGGGATTTGAATACTGAGGAAAAGGATTTAATCTGTTTAGTTTGTTCATTGAGCTAGAATGCATTGCCTATGACTTTAATATAAGCTTCCCACTGTAACTATTTGAAATTTTGTTTTTCAAAACTTTTGCTTTTGGAGAGAATTGGTAGGTTTTAGAAGTGATGAACAAGGATTCTGACACATGCAGTTTCGTTCTAAAAACAAAGTTCTGGGAAAGCCATGAAAAAAACAGGCTGGATAATTGACATTCCCTAACTGAACCACCTTTGATAAGGAATCTAAGTTTCAGCATGTGCAGTTGTAAAATGAAAAAAATACATTTGTCTATATCACAAAACCATGAGAATTATAGGTAGTATTATGACTCCTCTATAAGTTCATGGACTTGTATATTGGGTCTTCGTCCATCTTTGGACGGACGGGGTCCGAGGAGGGGTAAGTGCGGCAGCTTGCCCGTTCCCCAGCCTCCCTTAGCCCAGGAGACAATCAGATGCAGGGGGGGGAGTCAAGTCAAGCAGGAACTCGTTTATTAACAGGGAGCATCCCCTTTTTAAAGCAAAAGACTGTGTGGGAGGGGAGGAAATGGAACCAACCAATCACTGAAAGGCCACACCTTAACATGCACCTAAGCTTCCATGAGTTGTTTACACACTGAACCTGAACAAATCCAGCTCTGCCCACTCAACTTCCTCTCAGGGCCATCTTTGCTACTTGTGTTCCCCACAGATTTCCCCACACTTGTAAGTTGAACTTGGACCATATTTGACATCTACCAACTATAGTATTGCATACAATGATTCATGTGTAATAGTCAATCACTAACCCAAGTTATTCTATTAAGGAAATTTGGTGGGGGGGGCGGAGGGGGAGGGAGCGGGGAGGATTGGGCGGGGTGGGGGCGGGGGGGGGGATGGGAAGGGATGGGAAGGGGAAACAAAGGAGGAGGCTACAATGCTTGATAAGAAATGTATTCATTATCTTGCCCATGTAATTGTAACCCCTCTGTACAGTATTTTCACAATAAAAAAGAAAACTATAGAACATTGTAATTCAAATAATTTCCACATCACTTCTGTATTGTAAATAAGAATAGTCATTTATCTGTTACAAGTCATTTATCTGTTACAAGTTAAAATTGATTTAACTTCAATTTCAAATTCTCAATATTATCTTCATCCTTACCCTTCAGAATCAAAGTCATCTGAATCTCTCATCTGGGTTAGTTTAATAGTTTCCTAACTGATCTTCATTCATCCCACTATTAACCTGAAATCCAATATTTAATTTGAAGCCACAATAATGTTCTAAAACTTCAAAGCCTGATAATGTCACTCTTCTACCTAAAAGCTGCCATGTTTTCTTGTTGTAACTGGGACCAAAATAAATTCCTTCTTAAATTCTATATTAGTGAAAAACACTTGCCTGCATCTGAAACTTAATCTTTTCACATCATTTAGTAGCACTGGACTTCTTTCAGTCCTCTAACTGAAACTGTGTGTTTTAGGCACATGATGGGACATAGATTATTTCCACTGCCCCTAAAATGCACAGTTCCCTCTTTTCATCTAGTAATAACCTTCATATTTTAGTTCAACTATGAACTTTCTCTATCAAAATTGTATGTGATCTTGAAGATTTGATCTGCTCTTCCTTTTTTATTTGGTATGTGTTCCCATATTACTTGATACGTTCATGTCACATTTCTAGTTTAGTGATTTTTAATTTTTTCATTCAATATCAGTTACCATTATAGATTGACAACAAAACAGTGTTTGCAAGACAAAGATGAATAGAACTTTGCCGAAAATTGGGCACTAATTAAAGGAAAGGTTGCAGACTCAAAAACTACAACATGAGGTATTATTAGTGGAAAGCAATATGAAAATCAAGGATTCACACTAGATAAGGAACTAGCAAGGACAGCCAGTAGCACAGACAAGGCAATGACTTCTAGTGGCTTCAGCCAACACTTACTACTCTGTCATTAGGATATGCTTAAAAGCATCTGTCCTCTGGTTGAAATGAATTACCAACATTTTAACAGATGGTTATTCCAAACATAGATGCTTGGGTAAGGACTCTGGAGTCAATAGCTGAACTCTAGTTCCTTATGACAGAAACAGGTCAGTCCTAAAGCAAAGCAATCATCATTAACAGAATGGAAGTCCATTTTGAATTTAGGGAGCTGGTTATGGGTACTGGACAATATCTGCTAGGTAATAGTTATAATTTTATGATGAAATTCAAGGTCTTGGAGCCATTGGAGAACACGATCAACATAAATGCTGGCAAAATGACTGATAATTGTGGCAGGTTAATTAACATTTCTGAGTTTCTATGACCATACTTATATTATCTTCATTGAATTTTGCAGAGTTGTTAAAAGCAGTAAATGTGATAATTGGTATAAAAGATCCCACCTCTGTGTAGTAGGCACTCATTAAATGTTGTTTTTCTTATGTTTTCTTTTTCCATTCAGATTGTTTCTAATAAGCTGTGTAGTAGGCACTCATTAAATGTTGTTTTTCTTATGTTTTCTTTTTCCATTCAGATTGTTTCTAATAGCTGAAGTCAGCCTGTTCCCTATTATGGAAATATTGGGCTTATATTAGGAAGTGAGTAGAGAGGACAAAATTATAGAAATGAAACTGTGCAGCTACTTCAAATATGAGGCCAAAATCTAACTAGTCTAGGAAGAAGCAAATCCAAGCAAAACTTTGCAATGGACTTTGTATATTGCATTCAGCATGTACAAGTGCGTCTAGCAGAACAAACTGAAGCTAAAAAGTTGATTTTTCCAGTGTGGACCATGTTAACACAGATCCCATTTTACAATCTAAAGTGAGATTCATACCTCTAAAAGCTTCACTTTTACATGCCTTTAAACTTCTGACTTACTGAATTATTTTCTCTAGTAAGATTGATTTTGTAGTTGATTGCATATCAAATAAAAACTCAGCTATATGAAGACTCATACAATACAATTTATTTAAATTAAAGTACATCATCCCAATGAATTACAAAGAGAAGAAAGAGGGAATATTATGTTTCAAAGATCTCATTTTTCCATCGCTATGAAGTTGAGATCTTACATGATTATATTTTATTTAATTTAGTGAAAGTAATAGCAAAGTTCAATGAGAATACTAAAGTTTATTAAAAGAAGGGAGACTGTGCTCCATAGAGAACAGATTTTCTCAAAGGAGATTGTCATTGCATTCTTTTGCATCTCTAATTTTATTGGAATGTAAGGTAAGGTTCTAAGAGAACCAAGCATCACCTACTTGCTCTATATTGATCAACTGGATTTTTACAAATAACCACCTAAACAAAACCCATAGGGAAGGGTTGGAGAAGAAGGGAAAGATGTTTAAAATACGATATGATTATAATGATTATAATGACATGGTAAAAGTCCAAAGTAGCCTATTTATGTTGAATTTGTTTTTCACTTCGAAACTAGATTCAGGAAGACATAATGATGTATCTATTTTAGTGTCAAGTTATCTTGAGAGGAGGTCCAGTAATACCAGGCCTTCTCCCTATCAGTCATAAAATGGTCTCTTGTATACTTTGCAGGTATTTTATGAGGATGTAAAGCTAAAAGGCTTACTTAGATCAATAAAAATTTAACTTGTACCATGGAAACAAATAGACAATGAAGAAGAGAGTATAGAGTTTCCAGCACATATGCATTGAAACAATGTATATTCTATATGATTTGCCTTGCATGTACTACATGGTTATATTTTATACCATGCCAATTTATATTTCTCTGCTCATACAAAACTGAACTAGTCAACCATTCTTCTTAACTTTCATACTTTCTTGCAGTCTTTAACACTGGACTCCAGTTGATAGAAATCAAGGCTAGCTGATCTCCTTCTCCTTTACACAAATGTAGTTCTTGTATACTTGTGTATAAGAAGTTGGGAGTTTTTGTTTGTTTCTCTTATTTTAGAAGCAACTTTCTTGTATAGCAAAAAGGGACTCAACAATAGTTGTTCTCTGTTTATAGAATTAGTTATTCATTAAGTCTTCTACTCTTCCATACCTCCTTCTTATACTCTGATCACTCTTGTTCTTTGCTGCTTTAACATGGTGCATGATTTGACTAAATCTTGTGGTTTTAAAAATATTTTTCCTGTTCTACAGAACTCCAAGAACATTTTTCTTTAAAGCATGGCATTTTTCTCAGGTGTCTTTTCTTATCACACACATATTACTTGTTTCTCTTTACGCCTGAAAGAAAGCACATGAGATATTCATTTTGAGTCTTTTGTAACACATGTCTACATCATTTGTCCTATGTGAACTCAGAAGACAGTATGTGGAGTGTGAAAATTCGTCTAAATTATATCACTTAGACATAGAGCAGTCATCTTTTTTTATTTTATTTTATTTGTGAACATACTGTACAGAGGGGTTACAATTACATGGGCAGGATAATGCGTACATTTCTTACCAAGCATTGTAGC
>NW_012267249.1:9624295-9652175 GCF_000151885.1 Dipodomys ordii | reverse complement strand
TTTCTATGCGAGAGCTTGTTCAGATTCCAGCTTCTCCTCTAGAGCAGTCATCTTTATATCTCTGAGTCTTAAGGTCTTTTCAATTTTATTACTGTAACTATAATATTTGGTGTGTGATCATGATTTCTTATATTTTTTGCCATTTTTGCAAGTAGGTATAAGTCAGCTATTCTATATGCCTGTATAATAATAAGTATAATTAGCATACATTGAATTCATCCTCTAACAGGCTATCCTGTTATATATATCTCTGTTATATATAGTTTATTTGTACTAATTTAATATTTATAATAATCTTGTCAGATAAAAACTATTATGAGTTTTATCTTTCATATGAACAAACTGGGGATTAATAAGGTTAAGAGATTTACCTAAGGTCTTGAACTAATTAAGTAGCAGAACTAGTACAGATCCTGGACTCTCCAATATTTTATTGCTGCATTTCTAAAGGCAATTTTCAAAGCATGCTCATATATGTTGTTTGATCTCCACAGCAACTCTATGACTATTCCTATTTTACAACTGAAGAAATAGTGGCTCTAAGACATGGAGAATATACCATATATATACCATAAATCATATAGCTAGTAAGATATACAATTGGGCTATGATTGACTTCACATTTAGAAATGTTCTACCAAATCATAATTGGTACTCTAACTTTGAACATTGAGGAATAAATTTGCATTTGATTTACTGTAAATATACACATATATGTATTTATGCATGCATCTTTATTACCATATGTGTAAATAATCATCTAGATCATAGTTATGTAAGTGTGTTTATATATATGTGTGTGTTTATCACAAAATATGAACTTTTTAAAAGACAGTAAATTATTTGTTCTTTAAGATCAAATTTATATAATCAAGTTCTATATAATTGGAAAGACCTTTTTTAATGCTGATTCTTGGGCTGGAACTTTGCTTTTATGCTCAAGTGCTGTTCCTGAGCTCTTTTGCTCAAGGATAGCACTCTATCAATTGAGCCACACCTCCACTTCAAGTTTTTTGGCTGGTTAATTAGAGAGATATGAGTTTCACAGACTTTCCTGCCCAAGGAGCATTGAACCACAATCTTTAGGTAATTATAATTATACGTGTGAGCCACTGGTGCTTGGTAAGGCAATATGCTTTACATTTGTTTGTGGCATTTAAATATAAGGATAATTCATTTTTTATTAGATAGTAAACTATGCCAACGGCAAGGTTGTATAGCGTCACTCCCTCATGGAGTTTCTTGGTCTCCATGTATCTTATAAGTCCTTACCTGTTGGTATGGAAAGACAGATTTATCATCTCATGCCCAGCTATTGAATCTTGATTCTAGAACTAACTTCCAAGTTACTTTTCTGACCTTTAGATTTTCTCCTTCTAATCTGCTATTCATGTGATTGTCCGCGTGATAACTCAAAATACTCTCTTAGATCATGTCATTGACCTCCCTAAAGTCTCTGTCCCTTTCTCTTTTTCTTTAAGAGAAAATTAAAATTCTTTTATCTGATTCTCAAGGCTCTTCATAACTTAATTTTCCAGTTTTAGACCTTTCTAATGATTTTCATCCTCCCTTCGTTTTAGTACTTGAGCTCAAGTTCATCTAGTTATTAACAAATTCAAATTTAGAACCCTGTGTATCTGACACTAAGTTCAATATTTTTCTATTCTAACATCATCTCCAATCTATAAACAGCTATAAGTAAGAAATAATTACTACTTATATTATTAATACTTATTACTAACTCCTGAGTATGTTTGCTATTTGATCTTTTCTAATATTGAATAATAAAGACAAATCAATCAGTATTTGTTACTGTCTTATGAAGTGCTGCATAATATAAGTCAGCTATAGTCCTTGCATTTTAGAAATTTTTAAAATTTGAAATGTATTTTAGGAGTTTTATATATGGTATGGAGATAAACAAACAAAATTAATTATAATCAAGATACATTTTGACCCCTTTCTTTGATATAGCATAACATTTGTCAGAAGAGTGGGACACATAGTTCTTGGTCTAGTTTGGTGACAGGAAAGAGCAGAATTGGGAATTTAAGAGCTTAGAATCTAATCTTGGCACTAACTTTCTACATGACTTCCAATAAATCATTCCTCTTTCTATTCTTAATTATCCATGTAAAAATGATAGGGTTGGAATAGCATTGGTTGATGCTTAAGATCCTGAAACTTTATCATTATCTGTATAGCTAACATTGACAATGCCTTAAAATAAAAATAACTATCATCAGTTAAGTACCTTTTTTAGAGCAGGCATTGCTTTGTTTTGTATCAGTTATGGGGCTTAAACTTAGGGTCTGGGTGCTATCTTGAGCTTTTGCGCTAAAGGCTAGCACTCTACCACTTTGAGTCACAGCTCCACTTCTGGTTTTCTAGTGGTTATTTGGATCTAAGAATCTTACAGAATTTCCAGTTTGTAACTTCAAACCACAGTCCTCAGATCTCGGCTTCCTGAGTAGCTAAGATTACAGGCATGAATGAGTCACTGTGGCCAAGCTAGAGGCAATGCTTTAAATACCTTACATATATCTAATACTAACAAGAGCTGTAAGTAGTGTAAGTAGTATACATTATCATTATCATGCTCATTATTCTTATTAGGAGTCTAAAGTAGGGAGTGGTTGAGTTGAATCTAGTCTACATGTCTGGAATGATACTTTTCTCCCCCATTCTTTATAGTCTTAGACAAGCTAACTCTTAGAACAGTGGTGTTTCAGCCTCAAGCTTCACAGAGATTGGAGCATTAGGTTTACCATAGAATACTTGATCATATTCCTTTGTTCTAATACATTGCAAACAGTTTACGTGTATCTTTACTGCATTCATTTATAGGTAGATGTAGTGAATCTTTTTCAGAATCAAAGCTGATTATCTCCTACTCTAGATAATGCACATTTAAGAAGATAGTATGTCTGTAGTTGATGCCTTTTTTAACTTTAATATTACAAAATAGAGCATGGCCCAGTTAGTAGTACTTTAGAAGCATGACTAACAATATAAGAAATATATGAAATATATAAAATATAAAATAAATGAATGGTAAATTTCAGATATTTCTCATATATTTTCTGTATACGCAACAACCAATAAAATTGATAATTGAAATTAATTCCTTCCTACTAATATGATTTGACTACAGTCCTATACTCTGTGGGCTTAAAAGCATGCATATATACAGTTTGCTCATATATATGTATGCATACATACAATTAAATTTATGTTTCTACAGGAAAATGTATAGAACTTTAGATATACTTCTTTATCTTTTGCCATTACCAGCATTGTTTCTTTATTTTTTATTGTGAAAATACTGTTCAGAGGGATTACAATTACATGAGCAAGGTAATGAATACTTTTCTTATCAAGCATTATTGCCTGCTCCTTTGTTTCCCCTTCCCATCCCTTCCAACATCAAACACAATGAAAACAGGGGTTATACCATGGGGGAGGGAAATACAAAGCAACAAAGAAATATCTTATAAGTATGTTAGAAACAATAGCAATCAAGAAAAAAACATTTGCGTCCTTATCTTGGGGTTCATTTTGCCTAACATAAATTTATCTGACCATTTCTGCTTGTCTCAGATATATACTAGTTATTGAAAATAAGGGAAACCATGGGACTTATGTTTCTTCACTTAATATAATTTCTTCCAGAAAAACTAAAGCCATTTCCTCTTAACTCAGGAGCTAGACAAGGAGGTCCACTCTCTCCACTTCTCTTCAATCTAGTATTAGAATGCCTAGCTACAGCAATAAGACAAGATGCAAACATAAAAGGGATCCAAATAGGGAAAGATGAAGTAAAACTCTCCCTCTTTGCAGATGACATGATCTTGTATTTAAAGAATCCCATGGACTGCACTCCCAAATTACTCAAGCTTATTCAAAACTTTGGCAAAGTAGCAGTGTATAACATTAACCCTCAAAAATCAATGGCTTCTCTGTATGCCAACAATGAGAAGAGCACAGATGAAATCAGGAAAGCAACTCCATTCGTAATAGCCCCACAAAAAATAAAATACCTAGGAATTAACTTAACCAAAGATGTGAAGGACCTCGGTGATGAAAACTTTAAACACCTGAAAAAGGAAATCAAAACAGAACTTAGAAAGTGGAAAAACCTCCCATGCTCCTCGATTGGAAGGATCAACATCGTGAAAATGGTAATACTTCCCAAGGCTATCTACAAATTCAATGTGATACCTATCAATATTCCAACCTCATTCTTCAAGGAAATAGAAGAGACAATCCAAAAATTCATATAGAACAATGACCCTGAATAACAAAAACGACCCTTCACAGAAAGAACAGTGCTGGAGGATTATCAATAGCAAATTTCAAACTCTACTACAAAACCATAGTAATCAAAACAGCTTGGTACTGGCACAAGAGCAGACTTCAGGACCAATGGAATAGAATTGAAAGCCCAGAAATGAACTCACAGACCTATAGCCATCTAATCTTTGATAAGGGAACTAAAATGATAGAATGGAAGAAAGACAGCCTCTTCAGTAAATGGTGCTGGAAAAATTGATTAATGACCTGTAGAAAACTAAAACTAGAGGGGCTGGGAAGTTGGCTCAGTGGTAGAGTGCTTGCCTTGCATGCATGAAGCCCTAGGTTCTATTCCTCAGCACTGACCAACAAAAAAAAATCATTGAGGAAAACTAAAGCTAGATCCTTATATATCACCCTTCACCAGAATCAACTCCTAATGGATCAAAGACCTCGGATTCAAAGCAGACACTCTGAAAACATTTCAGGACTGAATAGGAGAAAACCTATTGTCACCATTGTTATTCATTAACTTCATTCATGTAAATGAATATTGGATCCTTTATAATCCTTTTTATATATTTTATTTTATTCATACTAATTTACTTAAGGTTCATATGAGGAAACTGAGGCTCAAGATGAAATATTTTGTTCAAATTTGCAAGTTAGTATGCTAAAACTCCCTAAAATTGTTTTAATATTAAGCATGAAGAACTGGAATGAGAAAGGATAATATAGAGGGTAAACTTGATCAAAGTATATTACATGTATGTATGGAAATACCACAATGAACCCTCTTTTAATAACCAATATGTATTAATAAATATAGAGATAAATATGCTGTGAGCTTTGTGTATGAACAAAACTGCTTGATTCTCAAATGGTTTCAGCACCTACCACTTTTTCCCTCAGCATGAGAACTTCTGCTTGGTATTTTTTATTATTATCTTTAAGTAGTTGTACAAAAAAGTTCCCATTCTATAAAACAATATGAGTACAAAGTGTCTGACAACATTGTTACCCATCTCTCTTAACCCATCCCTTCTCTCACTTTTTTACTTTAATTGAGATTAGGTGATTACATAAATTTCACATATTTCACAGTGTTGTGGAATAGTGATACTTAGTTAAAGTCACAAACACATTTTAACTTACACAAGGCAAATTGTCGTTATCAAGGTCTATACAGTTTATGAATTCTATGAGCTTTGACATTACAAGTTATTTTTTCTACATCAGATGATGTTCACATTTCTTTCCTTTTGCTTAGTATGGGCTATTCCCATTTATTCTGCTCCTCCTCCTGGCTTCCCTCTGTTGCATGCATGTATCTACCAGATATATGTTCTAGAACATGGAGTCATTTAGCAATGATATGACAAAATGGGTGGCTGTCTTTTGTTCTTGATGATCCTTCTTATTAAATGCATTCTATTGTGTAATGTTACTTATATTTTGAAGATCACAGGCATTAATATTCCTCTACAAATAAAGAAATGAGATTTGAAGAGATAAAATGACCTGTTACAAGCCACACAACAGGAAGAGCCAGAACTTAGTTAGGTTTCACTAATTCCAAAGTCAGCATTCCATTTCCTGTAGTATCACACTTCCTCTGCATTGTCCATTCATTTTTTTTTATTCAGACTTTATACAGATCAGACACATTGCAATTCTTGTAGCTACCTACAGTCCCTGAGAGATTAGGGATTGGTGGAAATGAGCTGCCAGATCCAGAAAACGAAAAGTCAGGGTTTCCCCCCCTTTCTTTTTTAAAGAAAATAATTCTTTGCAGCTTGGGTATCCCCCTCAGATCTAGAAAAAAAGCATGGATTATTTGTACACTGTTAGACCTAGACCAATCTAATCTTAGTCAACTGAGAGCCTCCCATTCATATTCATATGCAGTTCATTCATACTTTTCTGTAATTTTACTTTTGTTTGCATGGTTATTTATTTAATGCCTTCTCAGCCCTCCCACCTCCTCATAAATCTTACAGATGTCTTAATGTCAAACCACATCTAGTTTTACTCTTTATTATGGTCCCATACCTGGAATTTGTCTAATAGTCAATAAATATTTATTAAGTAAACATTGAGTGCCCTATAAAGACATGTGATAATTACATACTCAATCCAAGATGCTATTCTGAGAATGTCTGTCTTTTCTGAATCTTACTGAGTCATGTAACTCAATGATATTGTAAGAAAGGACAATCTCAACTTATGTTAATCTTGGGCTAAAACCTTTTAGAATTGTAGTCATCAACCACTGCAATTGGATGTATGTTTCTACCACTCTGTTAGAATTGCTTCTTTGATAGAAAAGCCTTGATACATATTTTACAACCTAATCTTTATTAGAAAAGCCTTGACACATCTTTTATAACCTTATCCCACATGAACTTCAACATTTAGCATCATCAACACCTCTCTCCTCCTCTCAACTGACAGTATTCTACTTCATCATTTTCTTTTGGGGCATCTTTTCTTTTGAGGCTCTTTAAATATTAGAGTCCCTTGAGATTCTAGTTTTCTATTTTCACTTAATCTCTTTGCTCTTTTTTTGTTCATACTATTCAGTTCTTAAACTTCAGCTACCATCTACAAGCTTATGCTTATTGAGTCATTTATTCCTAGATATTTTTTGAGGTTGAAGTCTATTCCAACTTTTCTAATACCAACTAGCAAGGAGAGAGGACAGAGTATTCTCTTTAGTACTCTCTTTAGTTTGTGATAATGATGAAAGCAAAAGAGTGGGAAAACTTTTAGCATGTTTGGGTATGAGTCTGAATAGTTAGAGGCCTTTACAGACTAGATATAGGTCATACTCCAAGTTCATATGTAGATATCAAATCCCCCAAATGACCTAATCATGAAAAGGCCAGAGAGCTTATTTAGTCTCTCTGGCATGTGAGAATTACAACTAGATGGTTATCTGAAACTTATATGAGGGCTCTTAGACCAGAATCCAGCCAAACTGGCAACCCGATCTTAGATTTCTAGCCTTTAGATCTATGAGAAATAAATTGTTAATATATAAACCATCTAGTCCATAGTGTTTTGTTATAGAACTTAACTGACTAAAAGCCACTTAATTTCACAGTGCAGATTTTGTGACAAGAAAACTAGTGTAAAATTGGCATCTAATTAACATGTTTGAGTGAATACATGAGTGAATGAATAAATTAGAGAAATTGAAGGTGATCATTATGATCCTCCTCCTCCTCCTCCTCATTCTTATAAACTTTGAAAGATCTAGTTTATTTGAAGTATCAGAGATTTTGACATTTTGCTTGTTAATTGAGCATATATATAATTTGCTATATATAATTATATACAAATTATATACCTATAAAAATATATATATACACATGCACATATACAGAAATATATAATACAGGGAACAGAGGAGTCTTGCTCAGACATTTTTCTTTTTTCTTTTCTTTCTTTCTTTATTTTATTTTTTCAGGTAAGGGGTAGGTTTATTCATTGTCTGGCTGGCATCTGGCTGACACCAGGCCACGTTGGCCCTCTATGCGGCTGGGAAAGACCTGGGAAAGAGGTGGAAAAGAGCTGAGAAAGAGCTAGAAAAGAGAAGAGAGATCTGGGAAAGAGAAGAGAGAGCTGGGAAAGAGAAGAGAGAGCTAGAAAAAAGTGCGTCTGGGCCTGGGCTAGGCCTTGTCTAGGGTATGGGTGGAGAAAGGTGTGGCCACATCAAATTCAGATGTGACCTCAGCGGATGCAGATGTGACCTCTTCCAGGTGTGCCAGTTGCCTAGGTAACGGCAGGTACTGGGTGGAGACTTTGTGGGAGGAGGGTGGAGTCTTCTCACCATCCAGGAGCAGACCTTACATTCCAGCCTTTTAATAATCATGAAATTGGGCACGGATTCTCTCTGGCTACTTCCTGCTGACAAGGGCGCATCGATATTAGGGGTAAAAGCCTGGAATTTGGCCCCTCCCAGAGAAGGCTGGGAGCAGCAGCTGTCCCTTGGTGGCATGAGTCCTTAGATGATGTCTGGAGAAGTCTCATGAGGCATTGAGGGGCTGGAAAAAATACTAGAGAGCAAATAAATGGCAAGAGGAAGGACTTGGGGCTGAAAATGTTGGTAGAAATGTCCCTAGCTACTTCTGACATCTGGCAGCTAGGTAGAGAAGTCAGGTGACAAAGGCAAGAATATAAATTCCTGTTCAGTTAATAGGTAGATAGGTATAGATATTGGATGGGCAGGCTTCTTACTTCTACTGACCTCCTGGCTCTGGTTAATTTTGAAAGGGCAGGCACAAAGTAGCTGTTGTGACATCTCCTCTTACTCTTCTCCATGTTCCCTTGTTCCCCAGACTGACTGAGTCTAGGTGTTCATTACTGGGATGGCTTGTCCCAGTTGGTATTCAAGGAGGTTTGAACTCAAGGCCTGGGCACTGTCCCTGAGCACTTCTGCTCAAGGCTAGTGCTCTACCACTTTGAGTTACAGTACCACTTCCAGTGTTTGGCTGGTTAGAGATAAAGAGTCTTGAGCCAGCTTCCAGCCTGGCTCTTTGCAGGTTAGTTGGGAGATGGAGTCTTAGGGATTTTTTGGCCCGGGCTTGCTTTGAACTGTAATTTTTTGCCACAAAAACCCCTTATTATTTCCAATTAAAGCAACAAGGAAATCAAGTAGAATAAGTAGAGCTTACCTGGTTCTTATCAAGAATTGGCCGACAAGTATTCTGGAATGACAAAACTTCTTAGATGTGAGAATCTTAGCAGAGATATGCCCAGTATTTTAGAGTCATGTAGTCAGTAAGAGAATATATAACACAAAACAAAAAAGGCAAAACTCAAAACCTAAAATTTTGGCAACAATGGTTAGATGTCTTTGCTAACAAAGCACATCAGATAGTTGGGCCTCAGTTACTAGGGCCTGTGAAAAGAGCAACTTATTAACAAGGCACCTTAGAATAGATGGATGGAATAGTAAGCTTGGTGGAAGGTTAAGGGTCAGATGGGGCCAAACCCTTAACCCACCATGTGGCCAAGATGGCGAATGCAAGATGGCTAATTTCTGAAAAAATGCAAAGAATCCCTGAACAAATAGATCAAGCCTACATTGGTAGCCTTTGAGAGGGAACCTAGAGGGGGGTCCCTGGAACCCAGCCCGCGTCACACTCTTCAAGGCATAAGCCAAAAAGTTGTAGAAAAAAGGATAGAAAGTGGCAGAGACAGAGCAAAGAGAACCTGAGAATAAACAGACTTCTGACCACTTACCATTGCAGTGGCAAAAACTGTATATATCTGAGAATGGCATAAAATGAGGCGCTCTGGCTTTCCAGGGAGCACAGGAGGCATTTCAAAGGGGTTTCATGCTCATGCGTGGCTTGCATGACCCCATTAAATGAGTAGGAGAGTCAGTCTGGTGAGTGAAGGAAAGCTGACCAGGCAGAAGCGACATCCTGACTTCCCCCAGAGCCCTCTAGAGAGAAGTGGCCAAGCCCGCAAAACCAAGCTTTCTCGGCTTCAGAGGTGACCGGCCTGCACCACATCTGAACAGAGACTGAACAACAAAGAGCTGTAGAGAGTAGTTTCACTCACCAGAGTAGAGAAGTGGTGCGGACGTGGATGTGAAGAACAGCAATGATATCGTTGCGCTGTGTCCGCAGCAGACAGATGAGTTCGCAAAAGGCCATCAGAACTGTGGGTATTCCTCAGAGCAAAAAAGGGAAGAACAAACAAAAATAAAAGAGGAAAAAAACCGGAGAGGAATCCCACCTATCCTGACTTTAAGCCCTTTATCCCAGTCACGGCACCATTTATGTTAGGTTTTTAAAAAGAGGTAGCTGAATAAGAACAGCACCACACACATGGTATTCAGGTAAGGGGTAGGTTTATTCATCATCTGACTGGCACCAGGCCACGTTGGCCCTCTATGCGGCAGGGAAAGACCTGGGAAAGAGGAGGAAAAGAGCTGAGAAAGAGCTAGAAAAGAGAAGAGAAAGACATTTTTTTCTTTTGTGGCGTATAAGGAAAAAAAAATTAGGAGAGCTAGCAGATGGCTGGACTGACTTTTTCTACTGGCCCTAAAAAGCTTTGTGCTTTTAAGAGTATTTTACCTTCTGACTAATTGACAACAACACCTGATATAGAAGAAAGTGTATAGACTCAGGTCTTGGATTTTCTGTTTACTTGACATGACTTAACTCACAGACTTGTTAAAATTGATAGTGTATATACAGTTGATAGTACTGACTTTGACACAAAAAAGTAGCTCTCCCAACTTTAACTCTTATTTTCCCTGTTTCTTCTCAGATACCTGGGCTAGAATGCATCTGGATGTCTGTGATTATGCTGCCCTGAACAGTAGTTCTTTTTTTTTTAATACTTGTAGGAGTGAAATATTATGGGAAGCAAGTTAAGAGCATATTGTCTTCAGTATGAACAGAAACCCAAAATAGATTGCTGCATATGAGTTACTAGTCGTGCTTGGGAATGCAGCCGACTGAACACAACATGGTCCTATCCTGGGGATCTGCCAGCTCTGCCCTCCCTACATGTGGGGCAGGTACATCTGTGCCCATGGCCCATATTGTGAAGCTATAAGAGGATCAAGTAGGTTTGGATTCAACATGAGCTATAGAGAGGATTGCAGAGAGATCTAGGTACTGTTGGATGAGATTCATGAATCTTAGTGCTCAGGAATCCTCACCTCTCTCTCTATATATGCTATATCCATTGACCTACTTTCAAAAGGAAAATGCCTTTGTTATTCTGTTCATCTTTTCCCTGCTTCTACCTCTGCCTCTCTGACACCTAAACCTTCCAAGTTTCAGCTTGAATATATGAGACAGAAAAAGGGACAGGAATGATCTTCAGTTTGGCAACACTAGAATATTTCTATCTTTTGTGCAGAGAAAATTTAATTATTTCAAAGAAAATTAGAATTTTTATTAAGAAGTAAAGTTGCATTTGTTGAATTTTCACCTTTTCTTCTTTAATTTTTGTTCTAGTTGTCTAAAATAATACATCTTAACAAATAAATATTTTAATAATTGGTGCTTTCAATAACTTAAGGAATATTGAAAAGTGAATGAGTTCCAGAGTAAGACTTAAAATATAAGTGCCTCTATTCTCAGGAATATGACAGTCTGTAATCAGAGAGCAGGACTAGCAAAGTATAGGCTTAGGTAGTTTTTTTGTATAGGCTGGCTATTTGCAACCAGATTTTTGGTGGTCACATTTGAATAACAACCTGGATTATTACAGAGACACAATGATGGATGTTTAACCATTATTGCAACATGTAATATTTGACTATCAAACTGCTCTTTCAGTAGGAATTATAATCACTTTTTAGGCAGCAAGATTCTTGAAGCTAATTTTATAGTGACAAAAGCTATTTGAAACCTTATGTATTATTTTAAAAGTTGCCATCTTATCTTGTTTCATTAGAAAGTGTGTGTTTAAAAACAAAGACATAATAACCAACTTCCTTTGCTTCTTTTGGTAGTGAGTTCTACTTTGTTTGGAGATATATCATCTCAGAAGTAATTAACATTACTCAGAAGTAATATAAATATGTACATGTATTTTGGTCATAGCTGTCCAGAGAAGCAGAACTAATAAGATGTAACTATATACAAAGAGATATTGACTCATATGATTATGGAGGCTGGCAGGTCCCAAAGCTACCCTGTGGACTTGAAGACTGGAAACCCAGGAGAGCTAATGGAGCAAGCGAAGTCCAAAAGCAGTCTTCTGAATGTAATTTTCTCTTGAATGATGGTGTTTTTGTTCTATTCAGATCTTCTGTTGATTATATGAGGTATACCCACATTATGGAGGATAATCTGCTTTTTTTAAATCCATTGATTTAAATACTAATCTCATCCAAAAGTGCCCTTCAACTTGATATACATTACAACATGTAAAAGAACCTACAAAATCAGATCCACACTTTTGTATATGTATGGATGTGAAATGCACATAATGAGAAAGAACTGAAAACACTAGATGGCCATTGTTCCCCAGGCTATTTCTCCTAGCTTCTTTCGAGTTAGTATTTCATTGATTTTATATGTGACCATATGTATACACATACCATATAGGATAAAATGTGGAAAATACATAGAACTAGACATAAGAAAAAATCACTTATAATTTTACCACAATAATATTTTTCTTACTATTTGGTACTTTAATTTTGATATTTTTAAGTCACACTTGTATAGCTCAGTTTATGTTCCCTGAGATAATATACATTGTAATTATATAAGTATTTATGAAATTACCTTAAAAATCTATAGATACACTAAATTATTTTTATTGTATATTAACATAATACTTTACGTAACCTTGTTAGTTTTCTATATCATAAATAATACTTCAGTGAACATATTTATGAATAAAATATCTGCATGTAGAATTTTTTTCAAGTCACATTTCTAGGTAGGAATATTAGGTTTAAGAATAAACATTTTGGGGGCTGGGAAGGTGGCTCAGTGGTAGAGCGCTTGCCTTGCAAGCCTGAGGCCCTGGGTTCGATTCCTCAGCACCACATAAGCAAAAGGGGAAAAAAGCCAGAAGTGGAGCTGTGGCTCAAGTGGTAGAGCACTAGCCTTGAGCTGAAGAGCTGAGGGACAGCGCCCAGGCCCAGAGTTCAGGCCCCACAACCGGACCCCCCCCAAAAAAAAAAAAGAATAAACATTTTGCCAAATGTTGCATTGATTTGAAATAGGTTTGGAGCAGTAGATTTAAATTGTTATCAAGTGCTCTTTTCCCATTTCTATCTTATTAAATAAAAGTTTATAATACTAAGCCATGGTACAACAAAACTAACTCATTGTTTTGTAGTCAGCCTGTTAATTAAGCAAACAAAATCATAGTAGACTTTAATAATACAAATATAATGATGCCGGGCACTGGTGGCTCACGCCTGTCATCCTAGCTACTCAGGAGGCTGAGATCTGAGGATCGCGGTTCAAAGCCAGCCCGGGCAGGAGAGACCGTGAGACTCCTATCTCCAATAAACCACCAGAAAACCGGAAGTGGCTCTGTAGCTCAAGTGGTAGAGCGCTCGCCTTGAGCTGAAGAGCTGAGGGACAGCTCCCAGGCCCAGAGTTCAAGCCCCATGGCCGACCAAAAAAAAGAAAAAGAAAACAAATATAATGAAAATATACAAGAATGTGCTACTTTAAAGTATGTTTGTATTCTAAGGTATCTTCACAGAAATAGAGATGATTGTAGTGCTTATGTTAAGTGCTATGACAGAAAGTAAGAAGAGTAAATTAACTGTGGCCACTATCACATTACTGCAGACTTAACAGAAATTTATATTCATATGCTTCTGGAGACTAGAAGTTAATGATGAAGATGTTAGGAAATTTGGCTTCTTGAGGATTTTCTTCCTGGTGTATGGATGGCCCCCTTCTTGCTATATACTCTTATAGCTTCTCTCTAAGCATACAAGAAACAAGCTCTTGTGACACTAACCTTTTCAGATCAGGGTCCCATTGTTATAGTTTTATTTAACTTTACTGACTTCTGTAAAGGCTTTGACAAAAATAACCACAGTGGAGATTAAGTTTTAAGATATGAATTTTGAAGAAATACAGACATTCAGTTTATAATAAGTTGTGGAACCATATATGAGAGCTCTAAAGGAAACATAGGAGTGACAGACCAAGACTTTCTTAAAGAAATGATTTCTAAGTTTACATCTGAAGAATTGAAATAGTCAGTTAAATGGGGAGAAAATAGAGAAATACATCATAGAGAGGGCAGTAAATTTTTAAAGACTCCATGTAAAAAAGAAAAATCTGACAGTTTAGACACAAGGATGTTTCTTCTTGTTGTATAAGTAGAAGGTAATAAATTAAAAGTAAGAAGTAGGCTGAGTTATGGAAGTGGAGTTAAGGCTCAAGTGGTAGAGAGCTAGCTTAGCGCACAGAAGCTCAGGCACAGCCCAGGCTCTGAGTTCAGTCAAGAGCCAGGACCAACACACACACGTGCACATGCACGCCGCACGCACGCACGCACGCACGCATGCACGCACACATACACACACAAGAAAAAATGAGGAAGAGTCGTGGGGCTTGAACTCTAGGCCTGGGTGCTATCCCTGAGCTGCTTTTTGCTCAAGTCTAACTCTCCACCACAGCAGCATTTCCAGCTTTTTCTGAGTAGTGTATTGTAGATAAGAGTTTTATGGGCTTTCTTGCCCAAGCTGGCTTTGAATTGTGATCCTCAAATCTCAACCTCCTTAGTACCTAGGATTACAGTGTGAGCCTCTGGAGCCATCGAAGAGTCACATCTTAATGGCAATTGGAAAGCATTTGCATGTTACACTTAAGAGAATAGTACTATTGATTCTGACAGAAAGAGAAAGACGGAGAAGGACAGAGATATAAAGAGACTTGTGGAAACATCTTCATGGACATATTCAGAAATAATTTTTCCCAATTTTTTCAGCACTTCATAACTCATTAAAATGATACATAAAATTACCCATTACAGAAGCAAAAGAAGAAGAACAGGTTTTTGTGCCTAGGGTCATATTGGACATATTGTATCAAAAGTATCTGTGATAATCATAGGGCATTTTGAACATACAGCCTAAAACTAAGAGGCTTTGGAGATTTATAGTTAGAAATATTCAGCATATTCATGCTAATTGAAACAGGTGTTTATTTTACAACCCATCAAGATAAGAGAGCTAAAGAAATTATAGCATCATGCACCATTTAAAGAACATGCAAAATAAAGAGTTCACAATGACAATGTAAAATAGAAAAGGGAACTAAAAATAAAGAATAAAGGGAAGATATCAGTCTGCTGTTAAGAAGTAAACTGGGTTAAACACATAGAAAATTGCCATGGAGTTAACAAATAGGGTGTTTAGTCATCATCCCAAAAGCAGCTTAATAGGAGTGATTGTTTGAGATTCAATTATAATGTAATGGATTAAGGACTAAGATGCAAGTTGAGAAGTAGAGATAGTAATCTTACTCTTCATCTAGAAATAATCTGGAGTTAACATTGATTTTCCTTTATGTACGATTACTCTTAATATTCAAACCATTGATAAATCATACTGACTCTATCTTAAAACATATTCCAATCCACTGATTTTTTGTACTTTTTTATTGTAAAAATGCTATACAGAGGGATTACAGTTACATGAGCAAGGTAATGAGTACATTTCCTATTGAGCATTGTTTTCTTTTAAATTTCACTACTATCACCCTAGTAGAAAGCATTGTCATTGTTCACTTGAGAAGGAACCATGTCTTTATCTTCATGCTTCCAGATTGATGAAGCTTTTATGGAGAGCTAGTGTGTTAACTTCAGAAAAGCTAGTTTTTAAACTGGAGATAAGTGAACATATTTATACACAGATGAGAGGGATCTAGTTCAAAGGGCAGGAGAATGTGATTGTTACTATTTGTATCTTAACCAATTTGGTTTGACCTAAATACTCTTGATCCATTTCTCTATTATCAATTTTACTTACATGTCATTGAAAGGTGAGTAATGGTAATATTAGTTATTTTTAATTAGATAATTCATTTACACTAAAAAAGGATCTTGCTTTCAAGTAACAAGGATCTCACTTCAGTGGGTCTCTGGCTTCTAATATCCACCTACAGAAATAATAGGAGACAGATTTGCTTCTTTCATACCATGTAGAGATTCATGTGTTTTTCTCATACTTCAAACATAATGGTGAAATCATTTCTATGATTTCTGTTCTCTAGAGTCCCTGTGGTAACTAGAGCCAATGGGAGAAAACTGTCTTCAAGAAAGTTATGTTTCTTGATAAAATCAATGATTGCCAGCTTCTACTTCAAAAGAAGGTCTGGAGCATGACTATACTAACTCATTCATTCAATAACTATCTATTAAGCTATGCCTTGTATTAGGAAATACATAGCAGGAAAAACATAGCCAGGACTTCTTTCTCTAAGAATTAAATTCAAGTGTTTATTGTGAAGAGTGAAGAGCTAATAATGAAAACATGGAAAGGATCGAGAGGTGATTTTACATAAGGATAAAGGAAATGTGGTATATATATATACAATGGAATTCTATGCCTCCATCAGAAAGAATGGCATTGCCCATTTGTTAGGAAATGGAAAGATTTGGAAAAAATTATATTAAGTGAAGTAAGGCAGGACTAAAGAAACATAGGTCCCATGGTTTCCCTTATTTGCAATAACTAGTATATGTCTGAGAAGCAGAAAAGGTCAGATAAGATGATATTAAGCGAAATGAACCCCAAGATAAGGACACAAGTGGTTTTGTCTTTCTTGCTATTGTTTCTAATGTATTTATAAGGTACCACATGATTTTTTTGTTGCTTTGTATGTCCCTCTCCTACAGTATAATCCCTATTTTCACTGTATTTGATGTTGGTATAATTTATGGAGGGGAAGAGAAAAAACAAATTGTTTGAATTGCAACAATGAGATGTAC
Organism: Dipodomys ordii; assembly: GCF_000151885.1. Lineage (NCBI taxonomy): Eukaryota > Metazoa > Chordata > Mammalia > Rodentia > Heteromyidae > Dipodomys > Dipodomys ordii. The sequence goes on along the minus strand of NW_012267249.1, from coordinate 9,635,432 downwards.
AAGACACTATGTCGAAAAACAAACTTTACAATTTAGGCAGGGGGGAAGGGGTGAGTGTAGTTGTGGAGATGGGAGGGAAGAGAGGGTAGGGGAAAAGCAAAGGAGGAGGCAACAATGCTTGATAAGAAATGTACTCATTACCTTGCTCATGTAATTGTAAAAAACTTATTTTTAAAAAAGTATTTGAAATATTAATTATATCTTAAGAAATTTTACACTTATATGATTTCAGGGCACACAATACTTAAATATATGAATATTTCACTATTTTGCATATTAGATAAAATTTGTTTTCACCCTTTACCATTAGAAATAATGATCCAAGGCTGGGCGCTGGTGGCTCATGCCTGTAATAGTAGCTACTCAGGAGGCTGAGATCTGAGGATTGTGGTTCAAAGCCAGCCCAGTCAGGAAAGACTGTGAGACTCTTATCTCCAATAAACCCTCAGAAAACTGGAAGTGGCACTGTAGCTCATGTGGTAGAGTGCTAGCCTTAAGCTGAAGAGCTGAGGGACAGTGCCTAGGCCCAGAGTTCAAGCCCCACAACTGACAAATAAATAAATAAATAAATAAATAAATAATAATAATAATGGTCCATTGTCCCCACCTTGACTCCTAGTGTTAGAAGATAAAAATTAAAGATGGGCTATCTATATGACATCAGATTATTTCATATCTCACAGTACTTTCCAAACATATACATTCATACACATGTATACAACACACCATACATACATCCAATATTACCTTAGTTTTTTTCTGACCTTTATTAGGAGTACAGTGTACATTCCAGACAACACTAATTTTCCATTTGTATCATTCTAAAATCTTTCTTTTGCCTATATGAATCCAATATCTTTGCTTTAAAAGTAGCTTTGTGCCAATAGTCTACTTTGTTTTTTTCCCTCATTTATTTATTTATTTTTATTGTAAAGGTGATATACAGAGGGATTACAGTTATGGAAGGAAGGAAATGAGTGTGATTCTACCTATATTGCTATCTGGAAGTTAAGTATCGAAAAGACAGAGGAAGATAATTAAAGACTATAATGGGAAAACAACAATCTTCAGTTTTCTGGTTAATGGGTAATTTGGTTGATGCAGACATCCAGTCTCAGATAAGATGGGGTATGACAGAGTGCAGAATGTTCTCCTACCTTCCCCTGGTCAAGTAAAGAAAAGAAAGCATAGTTTCATGAAATTATGCTGTGGTGTATGTGTGGGAGAGGACCACTGATACATTCATATACACATATATGTGTATACACACATGTATATATTTCCCTTTACATACCTACATATATACACATGCATGTCAAGGACACAATACACAGTATATTATTGACATTATTTTCAAGGTGCATGTCATGTCTTTTATTTCTTTCTTTTTCTTTATTTCCCTAGTCCTTGTACTTTTCTCAGTGTCATTCTTTTTTTATATACATTTGTTATTTTAAAATACTGTACAGAGGGGTTACAATTACATGAGCAAGGTAATGAGTACATTTCCTGTCAAGCATTGTTGCCTCCTCCTTTGTTTTTCTCCTACCCTCCCTTCCCTCCCACCTCCGCAACTACACTCCCCCCTCCCCCCTCCCCCTTGTAAAGATTGTTGTTTCAACATAGTGTCTGTCTTGTACATCTCATTGTTACAATGAGTCAATCTGTATCCCTATTTAAGCATTTTGATTTTTCCCTTCCCCTACCCAAGGTAGTTACCACTACCTACCATACTCCTGACATTAAACCAATTACTAAGAATATAATTATTTTTTAAATATAAGACTAGACTTTTTGGGGCTGGGAAGGTGGCTCAGTAGTAGAGTGCTTGTCTTGCATGCCTGAGGCCCTGGGTTCAACTCCTCAGCACCACATAAACAAAAAGAAAAAAGCTAGAAGTGGCACTGTGGCTCAAGTGGTAGAGAGCTAGCCTTGAGCTGAAGAGCTGAGGGACAGTGCCCAGAGTTCAGGCCCCATGAGCAGACCCCCCCCCCAAAAAAAAGACTAGCTTTTTTTCAAGGTGATACATGTACTCAAATGATCACATTATATTATATGCCCTGGTTAAGATGGCTTAAAGCACTGTGAAGCCACTTAACTTAGGGATTGGCAAATAAACAGTACCCAATTTATGTTAATGGTCCCTTAAAATGTATGCATATTTTAGTACAAACATGAAATCAGATACATTTTTCCCCACAGACATGAATTAAGGTCATTGCCAATAGCACCTCTATAACAGCAAATGCATCTTTATTATGGCTTAGCTTACAGTATTAGGTGTATCAAGCATTTATTCTTCGCATGCTCTGTTTGGAAAGACAGGAAAGATATATATATTTTTTAGGAAGTTCTATTTCTTTCTTTCTTTTTTTCTTCAAAGTAACTTTATATGAAAGTAGAAAGTAAGTAGAAAGACCAGAATGACAATAAATACATGATTTTCTGTACTGTGGGTCCAGGATCATCTGGGGATTGAAGAGCAGCAGAGTTTGCAGATATAAATGAAGTTGCTCATTGACTCAGCCCATCCTCCCTGCTGAGGCGAACTTATCTCTGAAACAAAACACTATACAGAGTGAATTTTAAGCAGTGTAGGAGCAAGAGAAGGTTAGGCTGACATACAGTGAATTCCTGAACCAAATATATCTTTGCCGCAGAAATTCTCAATATAAGAAACTTTGAATATGTTATCAAGGCCTTTAACCCTCTGTTTGTTTCTCTTTCCTTCCCTTCCTCTGTTTTTCCCATAAACCTTCTGTCTCTGTTTTTTGTCTCTTTCTTTTAGGGACTAGGAGATGGGTTATTAAGTATCAAAATGATAATCAATCATGGTTATCAGATATAAGCAACAATAGTGGGGGATGGGAACAGGCTGATTGTGTTTCTTAGAGAAGTTGCTGACTTAAAAAAACTCAATTTGTCCCAATGGGTAAAGCAGGGATGTTGAACATGAATTTCAGATCGATCTTTTGCCTCTGACAGTTACTGCCCAAGTTCCAATCACATTAGTGCCTCTTCAGCTTGAGTCAGAATTTATAGTATAAATTCAACATTTTTCAAATCTTAATCAACCCAGAGGTCATTCTCTTCAAAATGGAGTTTTGCTGCTGCCACTGGAAAAATCAATGGGGAAAGGGTTGATACTTTCTTGCTGCCGCAGGTCCTGGCACAAAATGAAATGCCCCAGCAAAGAATGCTCCATTTCAGCTGTAATTCTTAGAGAAAGTTATATTTTACTACTAGTGCCATTTTTTTTTGTGCCAATATTGAGGCTTTAACTAAAGACCTGGGCACTGCTGTCCCTTAGCTGGCCCTCTACTGTTTGAGCCACATGTTTACTTCTGTCTTTTTTGGTGGTTAATTTGAGCTAAGAGTCTCATGAACTTTTCTGGCTGCTTGCTTTAAACTTAGATCCTTATTCCTCAGCTTCCCGAGTAGCTAGTATCTCTACTCAAGTTTCGCCTTAATTCTCATAACTCCATACCTCATCATAAGCTGCTTTCAAGGATCGCAGCCCTGCAACATACTTTTTGGCCTATAAGGCTTTCTTTTGAAGTCTCCTTAACTCACATTTTTCATGTCTGCAAACACTAGTATCATATGTAAAATATCAAGGTGTACTGCCAGTGTAAGTTATACCTGGGCCTGCTTTAACCATACCTGCAATGGCACTCTGAGTGTATTACTAACTGGACACAGGAAATAAATCCTTAGGCACTTAGATTCTCAAGGTTCTTTCTCAAAAGACTGCCTTGGGAAGTCTTTGAATCCAATTTCCATTTCTTTGAGTCTGTGATGACTGTGGCTTTGATGTTTTACAATATTAATCTCTTTAGAATCTGCACCTCCCTTGGTTACAACTTTAAACACATTTTCTTTTTAGCCATTATGAAAGTTTTCAAAATCTGTTCTCTATTTCTTTTTGCTCCTGATTCTCACTATAAATTTGGCTTAAATGAGCCAGTAATATTTATATCTACTGTCTGAATGCTTTATTGCCTAGGAATGTCCTGTATCTGAATTTTTTGATGTAGTACAGCAAGTTAAGCTTCTAGTCCAGTTTATTAACAGGCCTTTTTCCTACCTAAAACTTTATCAGCATCAGTTGTATTATCCAAATTCCTATTGGCATTCTGGTTTGAGCCATCACCCAAATAATCTGTTAAATGCTATAGTTTTCTAGGTTTTTATTCTCACATCTCTAAACTTCTTCAAACTCCTGTGAACCAATTCACAAGGGTTTCCACATTTTCAGGTAGCTATAGCAGTGAGTCTATTTGCTGGCATAAAATTTGTCTCAGCTTTCAGTTACTATAAATGATACATAAAATAAACTTATAAAGAGTGAGAAGTTTTGTTTTTTTTCCTCACACTTTTCAAGATTTCAGTGTATGACTGATTGACCCCATTGTTTAGGGTCTTTGGTGGCACATCATGGTGGGAGTGTGATAGAGCGAAGCCCTTATAGCTGGGACAGAGAGAGAGGGAAGAAAGAGGAAGAGAAAAAGAGGAAGGAGGAGGAAGAGGAGGAAGAAAGAAGAAATATTGAGAGAGAGAGAGAAAGAAAGAGGGAGAAAAGGAGAGAGAGAGAAAGAAAGAGAGAGAGACTTCACTTCTTAAAGTTGCCATCACCTCACAACAGTACCAAGCTGAGGACTGATCCTTTAACACCTGGACCTTTGAAGAATATTTAAGATCCAACTGTTATAGCGGAATTGGACTTGTTCAATTAATTGGACTTTACCAAGTGATGAACAATCTTGAGAAGCAACTGACAAAAGTTAGAAGAACAGAGAAGGAATACCAGCCCAATAATCTAAGACGTTAGACCACAAACTGAGGTTGCCCAATGAATATTTGCAAAGAGATCTGTGGACAGCTGAGCATTTGTATAGCTTCTGAATTGGTGATCATCAACTAAGTATTTGGTGGTGGTTCTGAGGTGTCTAATCAATTACATGCTATCCTTACTATAATTGATCATCTTCTAGCAAAACAATATAGGGCCATTTAGTAATACATGTCTTCCTGTAAGCAAAGAGTAGGACTAGGTAAAGAAGGTTTTAAAGATTTAACAGCATGCTGAAGAGATCTTGAACCTCAGGGTCATCCTGAAAATTACAAGGTTAAATGAGAATCAGATTATTCAGAAAATGACCATCTATCTCTTTGCTTAGTTTGCTATTTGCACTTGGAACTTCTATAATTATCAGAATCCTTGATTAGATTATACCTTTATATAAGTCAAGCTAGTGAATTATAAAATCTAGATAATTAATTCTTCTTCAGAATTTAAGGCATGACTTCTTTTGCAGTAGGTAATCTGATTTTCTGGTCATATGAAACCTTAAAAGAGTCTTCCAAGAACACAGGGCCACAGAGTTCCCCTTTCCTGTTGATCAGTTCTATAAACAGACACTCAGATTGCCTGGCAAGTCAAAATGCTTGTGGTGATATTTATTCATCCAAAGTTAAATGGTTTATGAGCTCTCAAAAGTACTTTTAATAAATGGTATCAGGAAATTTAATCCAGGCACAAGAAAGGGTTTGAACTGACTGGCAGTGTCTATCTAGAAAAGAAGAAAGAAAATCTGAATTCTAGTTCTTACTATTTAACAGCTGTAGTACTTTATTTATACAAGCCTCAGTTTTCTCATCTGTAAAATAAAATGGATGGTATTTTCTTACCAGATTGTATTGAGCAGCTGGGTGTAGTGGCTCACACTTTTAATTCCAATTGCTAGGAAATGTACGCAGGTGAATTTCCACTCTAGAGGGCTGTGGACAAAAACATGAACACCTACTTGAAGAGCAATAAGAAAGAAAGACAGAAAGAAAGAAAGACAGAAAGAAAGAAAGAAAGAAAGAAAGAAAGAAAGAAAGAAAGAAAGGAAGGAAGGAAGGAAGCAAGCAAGAGAAAGGAAGGAAGGAAGGAAGGAAGGAAGGAAGGAAGGAAGGAAGGAAGGAAGGAAGGAAGGAAGGAAGGAAGGAAAGAAGGATATTAAGGAGGAGGAAACTGCAGTTGTGGCTCAAGTTAGCACCTGACTAATAACCATAATGTCCTAAATTCAAACCCTAATATAAGCCAGCAAACAAAAAAATAAGCAAATAAATAATGATTGTGGGAATTCTCATATTAGGTAGACACCAGGGTTAATAAAGACTAGGAGGGTAAATCTGAGACTTATTTCCTCTGTTTGTCCTGAGTCAAATTATTTCCTCTTAATCTCTACCACCTGAAACATCGGAAGAAATCAGAGCAAGTAAACTCTCTACAGGACAGCAAGTCTAACAGACACTTCTCTCTCTAGTCTTTGTCCTGGAAAGGAAATTATAGTGTTACAATTTCTCTTTCCAAGATTTTTCTGGTGCTTGAAAGTTAGACCTTCAAGTAAGCCAATTCTAGTTACTTTGTTTTTACTGCTTCCAAATCACCTCTTTAGTCTTGACATTTTCCCTCTTTTAAACTGTGAACTTGCTGTGGTCTTGCTCTTAACACTATTTTAAAAATGGAACAGGATTTAACTTCCTATGATTTTTTAAAAAAATTTCTAATGTGTTTGTATTTCATGTCCCAGAAACCTAGGCCTGAGATCTAGGAGAAATCTCATCCATTCTATGTAACCTTCTTGTTTACTATCCATGATCCTTCCACAATAGTTATAACAGGAAGCACTCAATTTGTTTGAATGCACCTAGTCTGGATTTACTCACAAGTAGGCACTCAGATTGTTCTATAGAACTATGTTTGATGTCTTACCTCACTCCAAGGGAATATTTGTATACTCTAAATATTATATGTTAGCTTATGATCCATAAACTTGCTCTGTTGTGGAGATGCTTTGATCTTTGCTTATCTTAAATCTTATTTATGGGATGTTATAGTATATTTAATCAAGAATCACAGGATGACAATACTGATGTATTAAATGCTAAATCTGATATTCACTAGAATGGGATCTTGGACAGACCTATGTTGTCTCATTTATAAGTTAAACCTTCATTATAAGAAGAAATAATGTTACATTAGTTATATGTCATAAAATGATATAGCAGAGGTCATGAAACCATGGATCCTGGTCTAGCTTACTCTTTTGGAAATAAAAGTTTACCTAACAGAGCCATACTCATTCATACATATATTTTTGGTTACTTTCATACTACTTTGTCAGAGTTGAATAGTTACAGGAGAAACTGTATACCCTAGAAATCTAAAGTATTTACTAACTGGTCATTTGTCAAAAAAAATGTACTCTTACTGCGCTATATAAATATGAGCTCATTTTAGAATTATTGAAAAAATGATTTTAAGGCACAGGATAATGATATGGAAGTATAATAACAAAAATCTAACCGACTTAGTAGCCAACATTAAATGTGAGCCTGACAATGCCAAGCACTCTTGTGTGGTTTATGTATACTGTTTTATTAAATTTTTGCAACTTGTAAGCGCATTTTATTATATACATGTTACAAACAAACAAACTCTCAGTAACTTGACCAAAACTCTAATGGCAATGTGAAATTCAAAAGCCATGTCTTTCTCTATAATGCCACTTCACCTCTCATAGTTATAACTTAAAGCACTGTTCTTACCTGTTAGAGCCTTTTATAAAAAATGTTAAAAGCTGAAGCAAAATGACCAACTTAATTATGGGTACAAAAGTCTGGCATGCGTGATAAGTACATAAGTACATCAGAAAAGAGTTCAAATATATCATTAGAATTGGTATTTTGGAAACAGAAATGGAATACCAAAAACTAATAGACTGATGAAGATTGAATAGTAAAGATTACTGAGCTTTTTAATGTTTTGACATTGCCACTGCAATTTTTGTCAGCACACACCAACCTTTTTCAGTTTAGATATCTATTAGTTCAATACTTAAAATCTCAATGGAATCGTACACGGTGAAAAGAGAAGTTGACAGTCTGATTCTTCCCACAATCTGTGGGGGGTTTTTCCTATTAAAAATCTTGTAACATTAACTGTAAAGTAGTCAGAACCTTAGTAATGTAGGCTGGGTTAGTTTATTAAAAGTAAAACATAAAGGAAATTATTACCACATACATCTTTTAAAGAAACATGAAGGTTATTCTATTGTCAGCTACCAAAAAAGGGGGTAACATAATGTACATCCCTTTCTTTATACATAAAGTACCATTAGTTTTGTCATTTGCATAATTGGTAGAATGTAGAGCTGAGAGAATAAAGATTAATTTAACACTCAACTCATCCACAAGGAAACTAAGACTCAAAACTGTTTAATTTTTTTGTTTGATGTCACCATATATAAAAGAATGATGAGAAAATAGACTCTTACCTCATCCTTTCATTTCTATACCCATGTCTTCATATAAAATTTATTGTACAGACTAAATCAATGCATTACATATATGTATTGCTAAATTCTCATTAGGTAGGTATTACCACCTTCATTTTATAGCTAAGAAAAGTGAAATTTTTTATAAAGAGCTTTGTCCAAGGTTCTGTGGCTTTGTTGTGAATTAACTAGCTATGAAGACTACGAAGTCAATTTGAAGCTTCCTTACAAAGTTCCCACATATGATGCAATAAAACTGTGTTCTCACTCTGAAATTGTAGTTGTCTTAAACATCCTTTCAACGTGAGTTGATAGAATATTTCAGTTTGAATTCACAAGCCAGGGCCTGAAGATGTATTTTAGAGTGGCAAGTAAATGCAGATTTATGTGGTTTAATTTATTTTACATTGTTTTCCAAAACAATAATAAAAATGAAGTCCATTTAAAAAAATCAACACTAATCTTCCCACTAAAACTCAATTCCATTTTTGTCTAATTTTTTCCTATATTCCCCTTATGAATACAATGTTTATGATTACAATTACAAATGCCAAATGCAGAATTATATATTACTTTCTACTAGTTAAAAATCATAATAACATGAAAATTTTCACTCTTAGTCTATATTCCCATGCATGTATAGTCTTTGCAATTACAATTAAACATCCAAAAACTATTATATAAATTGTATTATATAAATTGTACATTCTGCTTGTTAGTACACAGATACAGACACACAGACACACACACATACACACACACCTGCGCTCCTATATGTACATAGAGCAATGTATTTATTTTATTAGTTAATTAATATATTCTAATATATTACTTAATAATATAACATATAGTTGTCAATACTATTTTTAGTTAGCAAATATATTCTAACATTTAATATTGTTCCTCCTGTTGTATTATTTACTTAAGAGTAATACAGGAGGAAGGAACATTGATCAAGATACATTATACTCATAAATTGACATGTTGAATTCAAACCCATTCGTATAACTTCTTCAAGATAATAAAAAATATAGAAGGTAGTAAAGAGTATTGAGTTAAAAGTTATGAATATTTCTAAGAGTTGAGCTTGTTTTATTGATTTATTGTTGGCAGTGAGCTTTGAACTTACAGCCTAATGTTTGCTAGACAAGCAAGCACTCTATTGCTCAGCCATGCCTCTTGTGAAAGAGTATGATACTTCTACATAAATATCAGAAAGCATTGTGTAAATTTACAATGCCTGCAAGAGGAAAAGAAGAATCTGTTTACTATAGCATTTACTACATTGGACACTATTTTTTTTTGATAGATCTTACTGGTATACTGTACCTAGTGGCCTGGCACATAGATAATAAAGATGTTTTGTAAACCAAATAAAAAGGTTTGATACTCACTTTTGCCTAAATAAAATTACCATCCCTTTGGTTTTATCCACCATTTAGGCATAGAATATCCAAAATTTTAGATGCCTTGGTGTGAGTGATGATGACATAAGTCACTTTAAAATTTCCAATATTTTTGGCTTCTATTCTTGTAGCTGCTTTTATCTTAAGACTTAAAATAATTTCACTTTCAAAGCTGTATGAAGTATAAATAAATTTGATAGAGTCCTTCAAATGTTGATGTATCTTTTTAATATATAAACTCTTGTAATATTGTAACCAATAAGTAACAAAAATCTATATAAAAACACAACAAAAAAGCTAACCATAAAAATTGTCATTAAATACAGTCTTAATGTGTATATATAATGTGTTATATAGGGACATATTTTGGAATAAACAATTGGAACTTTCCTATACATAACTTACAGAGTATGGTACATTTTTTATATGAAAAGAACAAAGGCTTTAGCCATTCATACAGAAAGTCTGCAATGTTTAATTTCTCCTTGATTATTGTTTAAAAAGCGCAAAACATAAAATTTATCATCAATCATTTTAAGTGTACAGTAGTATCACAATATGATCATTATGATGCAGATCTCTAGCATTCATCCTGAAAAACTGAAGCTTCATGCTTGTTAAAATGATGCTGTTTCCCTCCTCCCATCGAGACCCTGACAAATATCATTTTATTTTCTTATTTCTAAGAGGTTGACTACATTAAATATCTCAAATTAACAGAATCATGTGGTACTGGTCATTTTGTTACTAGTTTATTTTAATTTTTTGTTGGTCATGGGGCCTGAATTCTGGGTCTGTACACTGTCCCTCAGCTCTTGAACTCAATGCTAGCGCTCTACCATTTGAGCCAGAGAACCACTTCTGGCTTTTTCTGCTTATGTGGTGCTGAGAAATCGATCCCAGGGCCTCATGCATGCAAGGCAAGCACTCTACCATTGAGCCATCTTCCCAGCCCACTAGTTTATTTTAATCACCACAGTATCTTTCATGTTTTGGCATATGACAAGATCTGCTTTTTAAAAATTTTTTATTTATTTTATTATTTTATTTTTTATTGTGAAAATACCATGCAGAGGGGTTACAATTACATGAGCAAGGTAATGAGTACATATTCTTATCAAGCATTGTTGCCTCCTCCTTTGTTTCCCCTTCCCATCCCTTCCCATTTCCCATCCCCCCACCTCCCACCCCCATCCCCGACCCCACTCCCACCCCCACCCCCGGCCAAAGTTGTAAAGTTCACTTTTCCACATAGTGTCTTGTACATCTCATTGCTGCAGTGGGTCCATCTATATCATAGGTCCCATGTTTTCCCTTATTTGCAATAACTAGTATATGTCTGAGAAGCAGAAAAGGTCAGATAAGATGATATTAAGCGAAATGAACCCCAAGATAAGGACACAA
>NW_012267249.1:9607591-9624245 GCF_000151885.1 Dipodomys ordii | reverse complement strand
TTTCCCCTACCATCCCTTCCCTTCTGTCTCCACAAGTACATCCCCCACCCACCCCCGCATCCCCTGCTGCCTACATTGTTAAGTTCATTTTTTGACATAGCATCTTGTACAGCTCATTGTTGCAATGGGTCCACCTGTATCCCTATTTAAACAATTTGTTTTTTCCCTTCCCCTCCACAAATTATACCAACATCAAATGCAGTGAAAACAGGGGTTATACCGTTATACCGAGGGACATACAAAGCAACAAAGAAATATCTTATAAATACGTTAGAAACAATAGTAAGAAAGAAAAAACATTTGAGTCCTTATCTTGGAGTTCATTTCGCCTAAAGCTCGTTTTTCAATATAACGTCTTGTACATCTCGTTGTTGCAATGTATCCACCTGTATCCCTAGTTAAACGATTTGTTTTTGCCCTTCCCCTCCACAAATTATACCAACATCAAATACAGTGGAAACAGGGGTTAAACCGTGGGGGAGGGACATACAAAGCAACAAAGAAATATCTTATAAATATGTTAGAAACAATATCAAGAAAGAAAAAAAAAACACTTGTGTCCCTATCTTGGGGTTCATTTCACTTATCATCTTATATGGTCATATGTATGTACATAGCTTTTGACCTTTTCTGCTTGTCCTAGACTTATAGTAGTTATTGCAATTAAGGGAAACCATGGGACCTATGTTTCTTAGGGCCTGGCTTACTTCACTTAATACATTTTCCAAGTCTTTCCATTTCCTAACAAATGGGGCAATGTCATTCTTCAGTTAAATTTTGTGTATTGCTTAGGTTAGAGTCCAACTTCTTTTTCCTTTTTCTTTTCTTTTGGTCAGTCGTGGGGCTTGAACTCTGGGCTTGGGCACTGTCCCTGAGAGTTCTCTACCACTTGAGCCACGGCGCCACTTCCAGATTTCTAGTGGTTTATTGGAAATAAGAGCCTCACCTACTTTCCTGTCCGGCTGGCTTTGAACCACAATCCTCAGATCTCAGCCTCCTGAGTAGCTAGCTAGGATTGCAGGTGTGAGCCACCAGCACCCAGCTTTCTTTTTTCTTTTGCATATGGTTATATCATTTTTCTAATACCACCTGTTCAATAAACACTTTCTTTCCTATTGTAAGACTTTGGTACTCTTGTCAAAGGCATTCAACCATATAAAGATGTATTTCTTTTACTTTCTATGTTATTCTGTTTGTCTAAATGTCTGTTTTATGCTACGATGGGGCTGTTTTGCTGTCTAAATTTGTAATATGTTTTAAAACAAGGAAAACTTTTCTAGTATTATTTTTGATATTTGGGTCTTTTGAGGTTATATGTGAATTTAGGATTTTTAAACAGTAAATTTCTCTACAATATTGCCCTTAAGATTGTTTTCAATTTCTGAAAAAAAATTCCCTTCAAATTTAGATAGACATTATATTGATTTTATAGATTAATGGACATTTTAACAATATTCTAAAAAATTTTAATCTATTAACACAGGATACCTTTCTATTTATATTTGTCTTTATTTTTGTGGTAATGTTTGTAGTTTTCAGTGTAGAAATCTATTGCTTCACTCACTGAATTTGTTAAGAATTTTGTTCTTTTTGATGCCGTTATAGATGAGATTTTCTTAATTTCCTTTTTAAATTGTTCCCTGCTAGTGTGTAGAAATACAACTGTTTGTTTTGGCTTTATATACTTCCGCTTTCCTGAATTCATTTATTAACAATTTTCAGTGGCATCTTTAAAGACTTTTCTATATATAAGATCATGACACCTGTGAATAGAAATAGCATTCTTTCTGATCTTTCTGACCTTTTCTTTCTTTTTTTTTTCTTTCTTGAAATGTATCTCATGTATAGCCCAGGCTGATTTCAAATTTGTAATCATCCTTCATCAGCATCCTGATTACTAAGATTATAAACATATGCTACCATGACCAGCAAATTCCTTTTCTTACCTAATTGCTCTAACTAGAAATTCTAGTACTATTTTGAATAGAAATATCAGATACAGGCATCTTCTTTTATTTCTGGTCTCACTTTTAAAATTTATTATTGTATATTAATTGTACAAAGTAATAGTTTCTTCATGGCATATTCATATATGTGTTGATCATATTCACCACACCTCTTTTACTAGTTTTTAATCTCTCTTCCATGTCCCCTTTTCACCTTTTAGTGTCCACATCCTTAATAGTTCAAGTAAGATTACCATAAAGGGTTATCTCCCATTATTCTTTTAATGTGGTATAATACATTAACTATTTTTCACATGCTAAGTTATTTTGAGTTCTAGGATGTATTGCAGAACCTTGAATATTCATTTGGTAAAGAATGAGTTTTGGAGGCACAGATTACAAGGGAAAAAAGTATCTCACTATTTCTTATCTTCCTCTGGTGTTTATTCCTTTACTAATGTTTTGCAGTAATTATAATGCCAAGTATAAATCAAAAACAAAAGAAAAAATGTCAACTACTTCTCAATGATTCATAAAGATACCTTTTCTAGCTATACTCACAGGTCTCATATGGTTTAGTGTGGCTACTGTCATGTGAAAGTAAGTCATGAGTATTTCAGTATTTGGTTTGTTGTATACATGTATTAATGTTGAAGAAAAAGGCACTGCTATACTAAGACATACAACCATAAGAAAGTATGTATTCCCCCATCTATTAAATAGACATACAACCATAAGAAAGTATGTATTCCCCCATCTGTTAAATAAAAGCCTCATGCATTGGAGAAAGCATTCATCTAATTTGTTAAGGCAAGAATATGTATACAATAATTCAATAAGCAACATGGAATAGTTTCTCAGAAGCACATTACAAATTAAGGAGACATGGAAAATCACAGAAGACATGTTGAAGGTAGTAACATATTTTAATGAAGCAATTAGGTATAACAATTATGATGGTAGAGAAGCTCAAGATTTCAAATTCCTTAATTTCAGGGCCCTGATACTTCTACGCCATGCTAGAGCATGGGAAGCTTTACATTTTTTCATATTCCATGTAGGCATATCATATTGATCTTATCCATGAGCTTCTGTCATCTTTCATTTGGTTTGTGTATGCCATATTATATATGACTCTGTTACTAAAAAATTCAGTGGAAGGGAAAGAAACGGATCATATGATTCAGTCTGTAGAGATCAGGCTTCCTGGACACAAAGCCAACCAAAAGGAGTAGAAATAGATCTGAAAGGGCAAACAGACAATAATTGGCAAATGACTAGAATAAGTGGATCCCAGGTAGATGCAATAATAGCACCAAAGCAAAGCCATGTGAAATGGTAAATATTGAAGCACCAAATAAATTGTTATGCCTAGAGCCAACAGCAAGAAAGTGGCTTCAGAGGTAGGTCTAGAGATAAGATCTAGGTGATATTAAATGTCATGGAACTTAAACTTTCTCTTACAATATATGTGGAGGAATGGCTATAGCACTCAAAAAAAAGTACTATAAGTTTGTGTTTTAGAAAGCTAGCTTCTGGGGCTGGGAAGTGGTAGAGCGCTTGCCTTGCATGCATGAGGCCCTGAGTTTGATTCCTCAGCACCCCAAAAGCAAAAAAGAAAAAGCCAGAAGTGGTGCTGTGGCTCAAGTGGTAGAGTGCTAGCCTTGAGCTAAAGAGCTGAGGGACAGTGCCCAGGCCCAGTGTTCAGGCCCCATAACCGGACCCCCCACTCCCCTACCCCCCAACAAAAAGAAAGCTAGCTTCTTCATGCTCCAGAATGAAAAAGAGACCTTGGAGAAAATATTTCTGTTACTTGTATAGTCTAAGGACTCATGTTAAAGAAGAGAAAGGCAACGTTAATAGAAGTAAGAAGGGTCAGACTCTACCTGGGAAAGGCAGAGAAGGTCTTGTGTAAAGTAGCCTCAATTAGGAACACTCTTTCTTGTCCTGTCTTGAAATGTAAATGAGATCTTTTGTAAAGCAGGGCACCGCTGGCCTTGAAGCCTCCTTTCTCTTGATAATCACTTTCCTGAGAAGAAATGACCAATTGTGCTTTGTCCATATTTTTTTCAAAGATTGCTTCTGTAACCTTCCCTTAACCACATTCCCAAGAGCACCTTCTTTCATTAAGATGAGGCCATTTTCCTTCTTTAGTATTGCTGAAAACGTCCAAAAAGGAAATGCAGTTCCATTTCCTTCCTGTCCTAAGAGTCATTATGTATTAATAGAATATCTACATGTAGATAAGCTTAGGTTCTTTTGTCCTACAGGAAGTCATCAAAGGGCACCATAACTTTTAAAGCAGTCATTCAAGGTGGCTAAAGGTGATCTATATAAAAAGAAAATGGAAAAATCTACTGTCTTAGAAATTATACTGTATGTAAAATTTTATTCATTTACCTAGTTAATAGCAGTGGTGCCATCAGAAAAGATAAATAACATTTTCTGTAACTGAGTTGCAAGGGAATAAAGATATAATAAGGCATATGTCAAAAGGAATCAGAGGAGAGGACACTTGGTAATACTCCTGTGGGTTACTATTCACTAACAAGCTTCTTCTTAAGGGTGGGCACCATGTCTGAATTATATAATTATTCTCACTAGTTTTAGCAAACAGCAATCACTCTGAAGGTGCTTATGAATGAATCTTCTGGCTTGAGGAAACAACCTATGCAAAGAAGGTCTAGAGGCATAAGAGAACAAGGTGCATGTAAGAGAAAATAAGTAGTTTAACTGAAGAAAATAAGGAGAGAGAGAGGTTAGTTGAGGTGAGAGGAATATAGAATTGCCCTTGCTTTAATATTTCACTAAGATATTTAGATTCAATCTTACGGCTTTTGGAAAGCTAGCTTTTGGTCAGGTTTAAGATAGCTGGCTGAAACATAGTCAACTTAAGATTTAGAAAGGTGTTTTCTTTAGTGTGAAGAAAGAAAAAGATGACTGAAATTTAGGGAGAAAATTAGTCAAGTAGCTGACTCTGTGGCAAATACAGTAAGGATAGTTATTTGGGTGTAAGAAATATTTAGAACATACAATACTTGGAAGATGGTAATACAAGTAAAGGATGAAGGTTAAGTAGAAAAGATGGGTCAAGGATGATTCCTATTTGAATTATTGGAGATCTGGAAATATGTTTCATTCATCTTTACATTCCCCATTATAATTACACTCTCTCCTGTCAATCATAATCATTCAAAGAATGATTATTGAGTATTGATGGTGGGAAAGACCCAATGAAGGGCAGGTTCTAGAGCACACGTGCGTCAGGACGTTATGGATAGGGTGGTATAGGTGAATGATGACAGTTGGAAACAAAGCACTAAGTTCTTCTGATTCCAACAAACTCTTCTTAGGGAATCCAACTATCAGGTTCTGGAAACAAAAAGCATAACTCCTGGATTCAGATGCAGAAGCAATATCTTAACTCAGTAAATGTTTTCAGAGAGAAAAAAATGAATAATAAGTACATGTATGAAACTTCTTTGGAATGATGGTGAATTAACATACTAACTTACTAGAGGAACTTCCCACTTGACTTTAGCCCATTATTACTCTGGAAAATACTGAAAACACAAAATTAGTTTTATTTTATTTATGTTTTGAACTCTGGGCCTCTCATTTGCTAGCCCGTCACTCTACTGCTTGAGGCACATTCCCAACTATTTATACTTCAGTTATATATGTGAAAAAGGCTTATGTTTTGCACAAGTCAGCCTGGGACTGTAATTATACCTGTATTTCCCTAGGACCACAGGTTATCTAGAATGAAGGTTAGTTGAAATAGAGACTCTATAATAATGTTTTCTCTGGGCTAGCCTAAAATCATGATCTTCCTGATCTTTACCACCCAAATATTGCAGACATGAAACATGCACCTGGCCCTCTAAAATTATTTTTTAATTTAATATATATTTTTATTGTAAAGATACTGCACATAGGTGCTATAGTTTCATGAATAAGGTAATGAGTATATTTCTTATTGAGCATTGTTACCTCCTCCTTTGTTTTTCCCCTACCGTCCTTTCCCTCCCCACCTCCCTACCCAAGTTGTTAAATTCTTTTCAACATAGTGTCTTGTACATCACATTGTTACAATGGGTCAACCTTTATTCTTATTTCAGCATTTTGTTATTTCCCTTCCCCTCCCCAAATTAGAAAAATGTATATATAAGATGCAAGGCACCGGAATCAAATACAGTGCAAACAGGGGTTATACCATGGGGAAAGAATATACAAAAGAAACAAAAAACATCACATAGTACAATATAAATACATTAAAAACAACAGCAAGAAAGATAAAACCTCTTGTGTCCCTATATTGGGGTTCATTTCACTTAACATCATCTTATATGGTCATATGTACATATAGCTTTTGACCTTTTCTGCTTGTCTTAGACTTATACTAGTTATTGCAAATAAGGAAACCATGGGACCTATGTTTCTTTGGGCCTGGCTTACTTCACTTAATATAATTTTTTTCTAAGTCTTTCCATTTCCTAACAAATGAGGCAGTGTCATTCTTTCTGGCGGAGGCATAGAATTCCAATGTATATATGTATATATTTTTTGATGCTTTCATTTACTGAAGGGAATCGGTTGGTTCCATATCTTAGCTATGGTAAATAATGCTGCAATAAACATAGTTGTGCTGGTAGCTTTAGTATGGCCTTATTTGTGATCATTTGGGTAAATGCCCAAATGTGGGATTGCTGGGTCATAGGAGAGCTCTCTGTGGAGTCTTTTGAGGAACCTCTACACTGCTTTCCAAAGTGGTTGAACAAATTTACACTAATACCAACAAGGTACAATGCAGTAGGGTGACCTTTTGGCTACATCCCTTCCAACATCTGTTATTAGATTTTTTGATTATAGCCATTTTAACTGGGCTGAGGTGGAATCTCAATGTTGTTTTGATTTGCATTTCTTTTATGGCTAGAGAAGTTGAGCATTTCTTCATGTCTATTGGCCATTCTTAATTCCTCTTTAGAGAAGTCTCTCTTTAAGCCTTTAGCCTGTTTATTAATTGGACTGTTGTTTCTTTGAGGATTTGTTGTTGGGGGATTTCATTTTTTTGAGTTCTTAGTATATTTTAGATATGAGGTTAATGAATATCTTCTTCCAGTCTTTGGGCTTTCTATTGATCTTGCTAGCTATGTCCTTTGCCATGCAGAAGCTCTGCAGTTTCATGCAATCCCATTTGTTCAACCTTTGTTTAATTTGTTGTATTTCTGCTTCTTTATTAAGAAAATTCCAGCCTGTGCCAAGGAGCCCTAGAATTTCTCCTATTCTTTTCTATAACGTTTTTCAGGGTTTCTGCTTTGATTTCGAGGTCTTTGATCCATTTGGAGTTGATTCTGGTGCAGCGTGATATATAAGAATCTAGCTTTAATTTTCTACAGGTGTTTAACCAGTTTTTTTCCTGTTTGTTTTTTTAATATATATTTTAATTGCAAAGATACTGTACAGAGGGGTGACAGTTACATGAGTAAGGTAATGGGCACATTTCCTATAGAGAATTGTGGTTAACCAGTTTTGTCAGCACCATTTAGTGGAGAGGCTTTCTTCCATTCTGTTTTTTTAGCTCGCTTATCAAAGATTTGGTGGCTATAGGTCTGTAGGTTCATTTTTGGGTCTTCAATTCTATTCCATTGATCCTTAGGTCTGTTCTTGTGCCAGTACCAAGCTGTTTTGATTACCATGGCTTTGTAGTAGAGTTTGAAATTTGGTATTGCTATTCCTCCAGCACTGTTCTGTGAAGGATTGTTTTTTGCTATTCATGGTCTTCTATTGCTCCATATGAATTTTTGGATTGTTTTTTCTATTTCATTGAAGAATGAAGTTAGGATACTGATAGGTATCTCATTGAATTTATAGATAGCCTTTGGCAGTATTGCCACTTTCATGATGTTAATCCTCCCAATCCAGGAGCATGGGAGGTTTTTCCACTTCCTTAGTTCTGCTTTAATATCGTTTTTCAGATTTTTCAAATTTTCACCATAGAGGTCCTTCACTTCTTTAGTTAATTCTTAGGTATTTTATTTTTTTGTGGGGCTATTAAAAAAGGAGTTGCTTTCCTGATTTCATCCACACTCTTTGTTATAAAGAAAAGCCTTTGGTTTTTGATGGTTAATTTTATGCCCTGATAATTTGCCAAAGTTTCAAATCAACTGGAGTAACTTGGAAGTGGAGTCCATAGGATTCTTTGAATACGAGATTAGGTCATCTGCAAGGAGGGAGCATTTTTCTTCATCTTTACTTATTTGGATCCCCTTTATGTTTCCATCTTATCTTGTTGCTCTAGCCAGGTATTCTAATACTAAATTGAAGAGAACTAGGAAGAGTGGCCATCTTTGTTTTATTCCTGAGTTTAGAGGAAATGGCTTTAGCTTTTCACCATTAAGTATAATGCTGGCTATAGGTTTGTCATACACAGCCTTTATTATATTGAGGAATGTTCCATGGGTTCCTAGTTTTTTCAGAGCTTTCATCATAAATGGGTGTTGGAACTTTTTCTGCATCTATTGAGATAATCATGTGGTTCTTATCCTTGCTCTTGTTGATGTGATGAATTATATTAATTGATTTGCATATATTGAACTAGTGTTGCATCCCTAAAATGAATCCTGTTTGATCATGGTGTATGATTTTTTTGATGAGTTGTTGAAGTCGATTGGCCAAAACTTTTTTGAGAATTTTTACTTCGATGTTCATCAAAGAAATGGGTGTGTAGTTCTCTTTCTTTGATGAGTCCCTGCCTGGTTTTGGGATGAGGGTTATGATGGCTTCATAGAATGAGTTCGGTAGTGAACTTTCTCTTTCAATTTCATTGAAGAGTTGGAGGAGTATTGTGAGTTCTGCTTTGAAGGTTTTGTAGACTTCAGTTCTAAATCCATCTGGTCCTGGGCTTTTCTTGGGTGGGAGATCTCTTATTACTGTTTCTATTTTGATGACATGGGTCTGTTATGTTGGTTTAACTCATCTTGGTTTAGTTTGGGAATGTCAATATTTGCTAGAAATTGGACCATTTGTACCAGTTTCTCAAAGTTATTAGCATAAAGATTTGAGACACAGCAGCCATGGACACTGGTTAGTTCTCAAATCTGTCTCTGTAACAAGCTGCCTGAATTTTTCCTCTCTGGCCAAACTCTCTCTTTTTTTCATTTATTATTTTTCTCACTCTCCCTCCCCCTGCCTAAATTGTGAAGTTCATTTTACAACAGAGTGTCATGTATATCTCATTGTTAAAATGGGTCAACCAGTATCTTATTTAAACATTTTGTTATTTCCCTTCCCCTCCCAAATTATACCAACATCCAATACAATGAAAACAGAGGTTATACTGTGGGGGAGGAACATACAAAGCAACAAAAAAAATCACATGGTACCTTATAAATACGTTACAAACAATAGTAAGAACGAAAAAACCAACTCGTGTCCCTATTTTGGGGTTCATTTTGCCTAACATCATCTTATCTGGTCATATATACATAGCTTTTGACCTTTTCTACTTGTCCCAGACATATATTAGTTAATGCAAATTAGGAAACCATGGGACATATTTTCTTTGGGCGTGGATTACTTCACATAATATGATTTTTTTCCAAGTCTTTCCATTTCCTAACAAATGGGTCAGTATCATTCATTCTGCTGGAGGTATAGAATTCCATTGTATATATATGATACATTTTCTAGATCCATTCATCTATGGAGGGGATTCTGGGTTGCTTCCATATCTTAGCTATGGTAAATAATGCTGCAATAAACAGAGTTGTGCTGGTAGCTTTAGTATGGCCTTGTTTGTGATCATTTGGGTAAATGTAGGATTGCTGAGTAATAGGGGAGCTCTACGTGGAGTCTTTTGAGGAACCTTCATACTACTTTCCAAAGTGGTTGAACAAGTTTGCACTCCCACCACCTTCTACTACCTTCTGGCCACATCCCCTCCAGCATCTGTTGTTAGTAGAGTTCTTGATTATAGCCATTCTAACTGGGGTGAGGTGGGATCTCAATGTTGTTTTGATTTGCACTTCTTGTATGGCTAGAGAGGTTGAGCATTTCTTCATGTGTCTATTGGCCATTCTTATTTCCTCTTCAGTGAAGTTTCTTTTTAAGTCTTTAGACCACTTATTTATCGAGCAGTTGTTTCTTTGAGGATTTGTTGTTGGGGTATTTAATTTTTTGAGTTCCAGGTATATTTTAGATATGAGACCCTTGTCCATTGTATGGCTAGTGAAGATCTTCTCCCAATCTGTGGGCTTTCTATTGATCTTGCTAGCTATGTCTTTTGCCATGCAGGAGCTCTGCAATTTCATGCAATCCCATTTGTCCAACCTTTCTTTGATTTGTTGTGTTTCTGGTTCTCTTTTAAGAAAATTGTGGCCTGTTCCAAGGAGACCTAGGGTTTCTCCTATTACATCCTGTAATGTTTTCAGACTGTCTGCTTTGACTCTGAGGTCTTTGATCCATTTAGAATTGATTCTGTGGAGTGTGATACATAACGATCTAGCTTAATTTTCCACAAGTAGTTAACCACTTTTGCCTGCACCATTTACTGAAGAGGCTGCCTTTCTTCCATTCTATTTTTTTAGCTCCCTTATCGAAGCTTAGGTGGCTATAGGTCTGTGAGTTCATTTCTAGGTTTTCAATTCTATTCCATTGGTCCTGAGGTCTCTTCTTGTGCCAGTACCAAGCTGCTTTGATTACTATGGCTTTGTAGTAGAGTTTGAAATTTGGTATTGGTATTCCTCCAGCACTGTTCCTTCTGTTAAGGATCGTTTTTGCTATTCGGGGTCTTTTATTGTTCCATATGAATTTCTGGATTGCCACTTCTATTTCCTTGAAGAATGAGCTTGGAATATTGATAGACATCGTGTTGAATTTGTAGCTAGCCTTGGGAACTATTGCCATTTTCATGATGTTGATCCTTCCAATCCAGGAGCATGGGAGGTTTTTCCACTTTCTAAGTTCTGTTTTGATTTCCTTTTTCAGGTTTTTAAAGTTTTCATCATAGAGGTCCTTCACTTCTTTAGTTAATTCCTAATATTTTTTTTGGTAGGGCTATTCAAAAAAGGAGTTCATTTTCTGATTTCATCTGTGATCTTCTCATTGCTGGTATATAGAAAAGCCATTTATTTTGAGGGTTAATTTTATACCCTGATAGTTTGCCAAAGTTTTGAATCAGCTTGAGTAATTTGGGAGTAGAGTCCGTTGGACTCTTTAAATACAAGATCATGTCATCTGCAAAGAGGGAGAATTTTACTTCATCTTTCCTTATTTGGATCCCCTTTATGTTTGCATCTTTTCTTATTGCTCTAGCTATACATTCTAATACTAAATTGAAGAGAAGTAGAGAAACTGTCCATCTTTGTCTCATTCCTGAGTTTAGAGGAAATGACTTTAGCTTAAGTATAATGTTTGCTGTATGTTTGTCATACACAGCTTTTATTGAATTGAGGAATGTTCCATGGATTCCTAGTTTTTCCAGAGCTTTCATCATAAATGGGTGTTGGATCTTTTTCTGCATCTATTGAGATAATCATGTGGTTCTTATCCTTGCTCTTGTTGATGTGATGAATTATATTAATTGATTTGCATATATTGAACTAGTGTTGCATCCCTAAAATGAATCCTGTTTGATCATGGTGTATGATTTTTTTGATGTGTGAAGTTGATTGGCCAAAACTTTTCTGAGAAGTTTTGCTTTGATGTTCATCAAAGAAATGGGTCTATAGTTCTCTTTCTTTGATGAGTCCCTGCCTGGTTTTGGGATGAGGGTTATGATGGCTTCATAGAATGAGTTCGGTAGTGAACTTTCTCTTTCAATTTCATTGAAGAGTTGGAGGAGTATTGATGTGAGCTCTGTTTTGAAGGCCTTGTAGAATTCCACTCATCAGGTCCTGGGCTTTTCTTAGATGGGAAATCTCTTATTGCTGTTTCTATTTCAGTGCTTGATATTGGTCTGTTAAGTTGGCTTAACTTATCATGGTTTAGTTTCAGCATGTCGATATTTGCTGGGAAATCGTCCATTTCCTTCATATTCTCAAACTTAGAAGCATAAAGGTTTGAGAAATATTCCCATATAATGTTCTGGATCTTGGTTGTTTCTGTGGTGATATTTCCATTCTCGTCTCTGAGTTTGTTTATTTTGGAGTGTTCTCTTCTTTTTCTGATAAGATTTGCTAAGGGGCTGTCAATTTTGTTAATTTTTTTGAAAAATCAACTCTTTGTTTTGTTGATTCTTTCTATGGTTTTTTTGGATTTTAATTTGCCAAACTCTCTATAATGTGATGGCATCCTTGCTGTGACTCTCTAACCTTGGACTTTTCACTGAAACACTGAAACTGGTTTCTACATGAGAGCTTGTTTAGCTTCTCCTCTGCCATCTTCCTCCAGACTCCCTAAAATTATTTTAAACTGGAATCTGTCTGCTAAAACTTAGTATTTGATAGCTGTGGATATATTTTTATGATTTTAAGAAGTGAATATATATCACAATTACAACAGCATTCTTTCAGTTCAAAATACAATCTGAACTAAAACAAAGCTTGTTAGAAACTTTGATCCATTGTCATATCTAGGGCCACTTGGAGGAGGGACTACCCTTGACATCTGGCCTCCACTTGTCAAAGACAAGAGGTCCTAGCATATTTTAATATCTCCTCATTTGTAAAGAGTCCTGGGTCTGCTTTCCTCCTAGAGTATTTTAGCATGGACTTGGAACTCATACAGAACTAGGGAGATAACTACCACTTTCTAGTCCAGAAGCCTTTGACTAATTATATAATTCTCTAAGTCTCAATTTTCTTCTCCACAAAAAAATAATGGCTAATTCATAATTAATTCTAAAAATTATAAATTTGAAATTTTAGAGATAAACTTGATACTTGAGGAAAATATTTGGCAACATTTATGGAAAAAGTAGGGCTTAACAAATATCATCTTATTTCCCATGTAATTGATTTGTTAAAACTTTTTTTCTTGGTTGGTTGTGGGGCTTGAACTCGGGGCCTGGGTGTTGTTCCTGAACACTTTGGCTCAAGGCTATCATTCTACCACTTTGAGTCACTGGTTCCCTTCTGGTTTCCTGGTGTATAATTGGAGCTGAATCTCATGGATTTCCTATCATGGCTGACTTTAAACCTTGATCCTTAGATCTCAGCCTCCTGAGTAGCTAGAATTACAGGTGTGAGCCACCAGCACTTGGCTTAGTTATACTTTTTGATGACATATTAATTTTCTTTCCTTTTTGCATAAAGTCATAATTAATTAATTTTGTTTTCCACTTCTGTTCTGTTTTCTATATTTACCTTATTTTTTCAATAATTGTTTCATAAGTTGTGTTCAAACTCTTATTCAAAGTAAGAGGGTGTATCTATTTTGCATGAGGTTCTCTTTGTAAAAAGAACTATGTTAGTACTGATTGTGTGCATGCATGTGTATATTTGAGCATGTGTGTGTACTGATATGTGGCTATACTAGGCTTGAACTCTGAATCTGACTCTGTAACTTAGTTTTTTCACTCAAGATGACTTGAACCCCAGCTCTACTTCTGGCTTCTGGTTGTGAGTGAGAGGTAAGAGACTTTCCTGACTGGGCTAGCTTTGATCCATGAACCTCAAATCTCTGCCTCCTCAGGAGCTAGGATTATAAGCATGAACTATAAGCACCTTCCTAGTAGTTTTGGAACGATAGCAGCTTGATGATTTCTAAACATAGCTATACAATGTTATCTATTAAATTTGGTTACCACCTATTGCTTCACAAATATTTCTGGGAAAAGAGAAATAATCTTGACTCCAATAAACTCTCTTGTGCTCTATTTTTGTGGGATTTTGAATAAATTACTTATCACCTTTTAGCCTCATTTTTCTTTTTTTTTTTTTGGGTCCAGTCGTGGGGCCTGAACTCTGGGCCTGGGCGCTGTCCCTCAGCTCTTCAGCTCAAGGTTAGCGCTCTACCACTTGAGCCACAGCACCACTTCTGGCTTTTTCCTTTTTGCTTATGTGGTGCTGAGGAATCGAACCCAGGGCCTCATGCATGCAAGGCAAGCGTTCTACCACCAAGCCACCTTCCCAGCCCCTAACCTCAATTTTTCTATGGCTAGAAATGAACATTAAACCTAATGTTGACTACAAAATATTGTAAAAATGTTTTAGAATTGTTAAAAATATTATAATGACTAGAAGGCCCCACAGATTGCTAAGCAGGCATCAGGAAGGCAGAGCCTAGAATATATTTCAATAATCATTACATCCTCCTATGAGGTTCCACAGAAGGCATGGCCCTAACTGGAAACCTAATTTTATAGCCCAAGGTTCAAGTATAATGGGCACAAAAATACAATCTGAGTTTGATAAGATGCTGAAAATGTAGAGCCTTACTATCTTTTATTAAAAAGAGGATGCATATTAATAACACCTTCATCACAGAAAGAATATAAGAAAAATATAGCAAGAAGAAAAAGGCCCAATTGAGATAATAAAGGTATATTTTTCATTCAATATCTTCTTTAAACATAAAACTTTTTGCATATCTTGTGCTAGTTTCTGAGGAGGATAGAAAGAAGAAAAATGGTTGCTATATACTAATTAAGGGGTCTCTCCTTCAGGAGGATATTACAATTCTAAATATCTATTCACCAAACAACAGAGCACCCAAATTTATCCTAGAAACACTACTTTCCCTCAAATCTCATATAGATCCAAAGACATTAATTGTTGGGGACTTTAACACATCACTATCCCCAACAGATAGATCAATTTGGCAAAAGCGCAACAGAGAAACTGCAAATCTAAACAACTGCATAGATCAATTAGATTTAATAGACATCTACTGAATATTTCACCCAGCAGCATCAGAATACACATTTTTCTCAGCAACACATGGAACATTTTCCAAAATAGACCACATTTTATGTCACAAAGCAAAATTGTCCAAATTCAGAAACATTGAAATTATACCTTGCATCCTCTCAGACCACAAGGGAATAAAACTAGAACTCAACACCAAAAGCCACCAAAGAAAGTCCTGTAACACATGCAGGCTGAACAACACACTGTTGAATCACAAGTGGGTCATGGAAGAGATTAGAAATGAAATTCAAATGTTCATGATATTCAAAAAAAATGAACACACAAATTACCAGCTCCTCTGGGACACAGCAAAGGCAGTACTCAGATGCAAGTTTATAGCTCTGAGTTCCTACATTAACAAATTGGAGAGATCTGAAACAAACAATTTGATGAAACACCTGAGTCTCCTTGAAAAATAGCAGCAAGATAAACCCAATCCAGTAGATGGAAAGAAATAATATTAAATCAGAATTAAATGAATTAGAATCCAAAAAAACTATAGAAAGAATCAACAAAACAAAGAGTTGGTTGTTTGAAAAACATAGCAAAATTGACAGACCCTTAGCAAATCTTATCAGAAAAAGAAGAGAACACTCCAAAATAAATAAACTCAGAGATGAGAATGGAAATATTACCACAGAAACAACCAAGATTCAGAACATTATAAGGGAATACTTCTCAAACCTCTATGCTAATAAGTTTGAAAACTTGGCAGAAATGGACCTTTTCCTAGCAAATATCGACATGCTGAAACTAAACCAAAATGAGTTAAGCCATCTTAACAGGCCCATATCTAGCATTGAAATAGAAACAGCAATAAGCAGCCTCCCATCTAAGAAAAGCCCAGGACCTGATGGTTTTACAGTGGAATTCTACAAGGCCTTCAAAGCAGAGCTCACACCAATACTCTTCCAACTCTTCAATGAAATTGAAAGAGAAAGTTCACTACCAAACTCATTCTATAAAGACATCATAACCCTCATCCCAAAACCAGGTAGGTATTTATCAAAGAAAGAGAAATATAGACCCATTTTTTTGATGAACATTGATGCAAAACTTCTCAACAAAATTTTGGCCAACTGACTTTAACAATTCATCCAAAAAATCATACACCACGATCAAACAGGATTTATTTCAGGGATGCAAAGCTGGTTTGATATATGCAAATTAATTAATTAATTAATATAATTCATCACATCAACAAGAGCAAGGATAAGAACCACATGGTTATCTCAATAGATGCAGAAAAAGCATTTGAAAGATCTAACACCCCTTTTTGATGAAGGTTCTGGAAAAATAAGGAATCCATGGAACATTCCTCAATACAATAAAGGCTGTGTATGACAAACCTAGAGCAAGCATTATACTTAATGGTGAAAAACTAAAGTCATTTCTTCTTAACTCAGGAATGAGGCAAGGATGTCCACTCTCTCCACTTCTCTTCAATTTAGTATTAGAATGCCTACCTACAGCAATAAGACAAGATGCAAACATAAAAGGGATCCAAATAGGGAAAGAGGAAGTAAAACTCTGCTTCATTGCAGATGATGTGATCTTGTATTTAAAAAATCCCACATACTCCACTCCCAAATTACACAAGCTGATTCAAAACTTTGGTAAAGTAGCAGGGTATATCATTGACCCTCAAAAATCAATGGCTTTTCTGTATGCCAACAATGAGAAAAACACAGATAAAATCAAGAAAGCAACTCCATTCGTAATATCCCCACAAAAAGGAAAATATCTAGGAATTAACTTAACCAAAGAAGTGAAGGACCTCTATGATGAAAACTTTAAAAACCTGAAAAAGGAAATCAAAACAGAACTTAGAAAGTGGAAAAACCTCCCATGCTCCTG
>NW_012267249.1:9561602-9605961 GCF_000151885.1 Dipodomys ordii | reverse complement strand
TGATTTCTTTGTTGCTTTGTATATCCCTTCCCCATGGTATAACCCCTACTTTCACCGTATTTGATGTTGGTATAATTTGTGGAGGGGAAGGGCAAAAAAAATCATTTAAATAGGGATACAGGTGGAGCCATTCCAACAATGAGATGTACAAATTGTTATGTCTAAAAATGAACTTTACAACTTTGGCTTGGTGTGGGGGTTTGGAGATGGGAAGGGATGGGAAAGGGAAACAAAGGAGGAGGCAACAATGCTTGATATGAAATGTACTCATGACCACAATAAAGCTACCAGCACGACTATGTTTATTGCAGCATTATTTACCATAGCTAAGATATGGAACCACCAGATGCCCCTGAGTAAATGAATGGATCAAGAAAATGTGGTATATATACACAATGGAATTCAATGCCTCCATCAAAAAGAATGACATTGACCCATTTTTTAGGAAATGGAAAGACTTGGAAAAAATTATATTAAGTGAAGTAAGCCAGGCCCAAAGAAACATAGTTCCCATGTTTTCCCTTATTTACAATCACTAGTATATGTCTGAGTCAAGCAGAAAAGGTCAGATAAATAGATGTTAGGGAAATGAACCCTAAGATATGTATTCAAATTTTTTTCTTTCATTCGATTGTTTCTAACACATTTATAAGATTATTTCTTTGTTGTTTGTATGTCCCTCCCCCACAGTATAACCCTTGCTTTCACTGTATTTGATGTGGGTATAATTTGTGGAGGGGAAGGGGAAAAACAAATCGTTTAAATAGGGATACAGGTGGACCCATTGCAACAATGAGATGTACAAGTCATTATATCAAAAAATGAACTTTACAACTTTGGTGGGGGGGAGGGTTGCGTGGGGGGGTCAGGGGTAGGATGGGAAGGGATTGGAAGGGGATACAAAGGAGGAGGCTACAATGCTTGATAAGAAATGTACTCATTATCTTGCCCATGTAATTGTAACCCCTCTGTACAGTATTTTCACAATAAAATAAATACATAAATAAATTAATTAAATTAAAAGAAATGTACTCAGTTTCTTGCCCATGTAATTGTAACCCCTCTGTAAGGTATTTTTACAATTAAAAAAGAGAAAGAAGAAAAATGGCACATATATTTACAGCAATCCTTTATTCATAAATAACTTGTGATAAAGCAAATTGTGTAAAGAAAACACAAAAAATGATGATCATGATCAAAATCCAAGGTACAAGTTTTGGCAGAATCCCAAGCTAAAATGGATATGTAAAGTGCTTAATTTAAGTAATTACATCAAACTTTCAGACTTGTTGAAAGTTCGCATATCTTTAGTCAGCCAGTTTTAGAAGCTGAGTACTTTTATGGGAAGAATGAATCAAATGTCATAGTACAGAACTGAATTATATGCACTCTGAGGACTTGGAGTTTTGCAGTTTTTCCTCAATGGCTGTCTCCTTGCATACGGAGTTCTAATGTAATCACCATGATTCTATACACTTACCAATCAGCTATTTATTGATCATTTTCCCTTGAACCAAAGTATGTATCACTGGTCATGATAAGTATTCTATAGATTTAAGGATCCCAGAAGAGAGTTGTGCTTTCTTAGAAGAATGAATAATACTCTCCTAGAAGTACTGTTATTTGAGTTAAACATTGAAGATTGAGCTGAATTGCTGTGGCTAATGGAGAAATTAAGTGGGTATATAGGAGAATCAAAGATGAGAAACAGAAGGGACTTGAAATCTTTAAAATATCTGTCTCTTTTCCCAACTACTAAAAACATCCCTTTTCTTAGTACTTTTGATTGTTATTCATTCTCTCTAAAGAGTATGAAATTTTAATCTGTTTCTTTTAAAACAAAGGTTCAAAGAGCTTCAGTAACATTTTCATAATAAAAAAACAGAGCCAAGATTCAACTTCTGAATACTGCTCAGTTTTTCTGGAAACAAATGCACATTTTTTAATACCATGTGGCAGTTACTATAAAGCAAGTGATTCTCTATAAGTACTGTCATGGAGAAAAACCAATGTAATGAGTATGAGTAGAAAAAGTAGAAAGAGGATGTTACTTGAAGTATGAAGATTAATAGTTTACTCTGTGTGTGTGTGTGTGTGTGTGTGTGTGTGTGTTAAATATGATACAGAAGTGAAATTTTCAACAGAAGATAATAGCACATGAGAAAACCTTGAGAAATGAAGGAACCAATTGCTATGTGACATGCTTAGGGTTGCCTAACAGTGTGCTTGGTCTTGATGTAGGTGCAATTTCTAAATCATTTTTATGAGTTAATAACATCTCCCCAATTTTGTTAAAAGGGAATAGACATTATTCTATGCATCCACTTTCACACTTCAAATAGAATGTGGGTACATAGAAAGAAATCAAATTATTTTACAAGATGAGCCCAGCCAGAACAGAACTTATTTTGATCTGTCTCCTCTCACCACACCACTACCTAGCTCACTTGATGGAATGAATATTAGAAGGCACAGGGGAAGTGTCTCAGCTTCTGCTGTGACAATTTCTAAGTAAATGTAATAAATCAGGAGGATTTTTCAAAGGAAATAAAACGTGTCATTTATGATGGTTATAACTTCTACACCCACTAAGATTCTTATACTTGTGTAGTTTAGACTCTCCCATGGTAGATAAAATGATGATATGATCTGTCAAAATGGTGGGAGTTTTTTCTTCTACTTCACATAGGCATCTCATTTTAAGCAGCTAGCTTCTGTTACTCCCTGTCCCCTCTGTGTGCTGATGAAAATCAGGAAAACAAAGAAGATATATTGGAAACGTTGCGTAAAAAAAACTGAAATGGAAGATAGTAGTAGCACAAGGCAGTGAAAAATCATAATTATCACCCACAGGTATTTTTAGGGAAAACAAATATGTACTTTCATTTGAAGATATTTACTTCTGTTTTGTAGAAGGCCTAAGTTATGGTGAAAAAGAAGAATAATTATTATAGATATAGTACTTACAATAATAGATACGTGACTCACTGAATGTACATATACCACACTGTGTTATTATCTTTACCCTTATGATTATTGCTATTGTCTCCATGGTGTAGATGAGGCCCAACATTTGAACTGATGTGCATAAATTTACATAAATTTGAACAAACTATAGTAATCTGAACATTCCAAATATATAAAATCCAAATCTGTGAATTTTTCAGTGCTAACATGGTATCACAAGTGGGATAATTCCATGCCTACATTCATATGTTAGTCAGCTTTTCATCACTTAAAAAAATAACTGAGAAAATCAACTTAAAAAGAGGAAAAATTTACCTGGCTAATGGTTTTAGGGAGTTTAGTCCATGGTTGGTTGGCTTCATTACTTTAGAGACTGTTTAGAGACACGATATCATGGGAAATAATGACTGGCAGAGAAAAGCTACCCCCTTCATGGGGCCAGAAAGGAGAGAGGTAGGGGAGTGGAGTGGAAAAAGGGAGAGGGGAGATGGGTGAAAAAGAGTAAAGAGGGATGGAGGAGAGGAGAGAGGAGAAGGGAAGGGAGGAAGGAAAGGAGAAGAGAAGAGGAACAGGAGAAAAATTGGAAAAGGTAGAAGGTAGAAGAAAGATGAGAAAGAGAAGAGGGAGAGGAAAGAAGGGAAGGAGAAGAGATAAAGAGAGAGTAGAGAAGAAGGGAGAGGAGAAGGGAGAGAAACAAGTTTTAGGTTCCAATGTCTCTTCAAGGACACGTTCCTGTGACCTAACTTTCTATGGCTTGGATTTTAAGTGTTGCCCAGAGGCTCATATGGTAAAGGTTTGGTTCCCAGTAGATGGTGCTATTGGAAGGTAGTGAAATCTTATCAGAGGTAGAGCCTAGTAAAATTTAGTTATCAAAGCCATATTAGGATAAAGGAATATTAGGGTTCCAGCTCCTTTCTTTACCTCCTGGCCACCATGAGATGAGCAGTTTGCTCTTCTGGATTTTCTTAGCCATGATATTCTGCCTTATCATTGGCTCAAAGCAATGGAGCCTGCTGACCATGCACTAAAACCTCTAAAACCTTGAACTAAAATAAATCTTCCTTCCTTTAAATTGTTTGTCTCAGGTATGTCAATATCCCAATGTACCTTCTTCTAATGGTTCTACCACTTGTTGATAATGCCACAGGATAGGGGTCAAGTTTTCAAAATGTAGGACTTTGAGGGCATTCAAGACCCAAACTATATAATCATATGCAAAAGAGTCATAACAAAATGCAAAAACACTAAAATATTATATAAATTTATTTTCAGCCTACTTCTATAAAGTGTAAATGAGACATATAGGAATTTTGTGTTTAGGCCTGAGTACTGTTGCCAATATCAATATCTATCTATCTATCTATCTATCTATCTATCTATCTATCTATCTATCTATCTATCTATCTATCTAATTATCTATCTATCTTCTAAATTATGAAATACTCTGGTCCCAAGAATTTCAGACATAATTTCACACAGCATGTACTAAAAATGGCAGAGACTAAGATCAAACTCAGAATTATCTGAATTCAAAATTTATTCTTTCTTCTAATGTTTCTGAGCTGAGAAATGTGATCTCAGAGTTACCACTAGAAAAATAATCCTTTCTTAAAAATTTAGTTGGGATTTTTTTAGTATATATTTTTATTGTAATGATATTGTACAAAGGTAAGTAATGAGTACATTTCCTATCCAGCATTATTACCTCCTTCTTTGTTTTTCCCCTACTATCTCTTCCCCCCCCCCCACCAAGATGTAAAGTTCGTTTTCAACATAGTGTCTTGTACATCTCATTGTTACACTGAGTCAACATGTATCCTTATTTCGGCATTTTGTTATTTCCTTCCCCTCTCCAAATTAGAAAAATGTATAAACAAGGTGCAGGACATGATAATCAAATACAGCACAAACAGGGGTTATACCATGGGGGAAGAACATACAAAAGAAACATAGTACATTATAAGTATATTTAAAAACAATAGCAAGAAAGATAAAAACTCTTGTATCCCTGTCTTGGGGTTCATTTTGCTTAGCATCACCTTATATGTTCATATGTGTATAGCTTTTGACCTTTTCTGCTTATCCTAGACATATACTAGTAATTGCAAATAAGGGAAACCATGGGACCTATGTTTCTTTGGGCTGGGCTTACTTCACTTAATATAAATTTTTCCAAGTCTTTCCACTTCCTAACAAATGGGGCAGCGTCATTCTTTCTGATGGAGGCATAGAATTCCATTGTATAAACATACCACATTTTCTTGATCCATTCATCTACTGAAGGGAATATGGGTTGGTTCCATATCTTAGCTATGGTAAATAATGCTGTGATCAACATAGTTATACTGATAGCTTTAGTATGGCTTTTTTTTGTGTGTAAGATCATTTGGGTAGATGCCCAAATATGGGATTGCTGAGTCTTAGGGGAGCTCTATGTGTAGTTCTTTGAGGAACCTCCATACTGCTTTCCAAAGTGATTGAACAAGTTTACACTCCCACCAACAAAGCACATACAGCAGTAGGGTTCCCTTTTGGCCAAATTTCCTTCAGCATCTGTTGTTAATAAATTTCTTTATTTTTTGGCATATTTTTATTAGTGTAGCATGAAGGAGTTTTGGTGTGCTATTTCTGTACATATGTGTTATATCCCCATTTTTTCACATCCTTGTTTATTTATATGTTTTTTATTGTAAAAATACTGTACAGAAGGGTTACAGTTGCATGAGTAATGAGTATATTTCCTATGGAGCATTGTTTCCTTCTCCTTTATTTTCCCCTACTACCACTTCCCTCCTCACTATCCCAAATTCCTCCCTTCCCCACCCCCAAGTTGTAAAGTTTGTTTTCAACATAGTGTCTTGTACATCTCATTGTTACAATGGGTCAACTTGTATTCTTATTTCAGAATTTTGTTATTTCCCTTCCATTCCCCAAATTAGGGGAAAAAAAGTATATACAAGATTCAGGGCACCAACATCAAATACAGTGAAAACAGGGGTTATACCATGGGGGAAGAACATACAAAAAACAAAAAAAAAAAACAAAAAAATACATAGTACATTTTAAATACATTAAAAACAATAGGAAGCAAGAAAAAAACACGTGTGTCCCTATCTTGAGTTTATTTCATTTAACATTTTCTTATATGGTCATATGTACATATAGCTTTTGAACTTTTCTGCTTGTCCTGGACTTATACTAGTTATTGCAAATAAGGAAACCGTGGGACCTATGTTTATTTGGGTCTGGCTTACTTCACTTAATATAATTTTTTCCAAGTCCTTCTATTTCCTAACAAATGGGGCAATGTCATTCTTTCAGGTGGAGGCATAGAATTCCATTGCATATATACACCACATTTTTTGATGCATTCATCTCCTGAGGGGAATCTGGGTTGGTTCCATATTTTAGCTATGGTGATTAATGGTGCTATAAACATAGTTGTGCTGGTAGCCTTAGTATGGCCTTGTTTGTGATCGCTTGGGTAAATGCTCAAATGTGGGATTGCTGGGTCACAGGAGAGCTCTCTGTGGAGTCTTTTGAGGAACCTCTACACTGCTTTCCAAAGTGGTTTAACAAGTTCACACAATGAACAATGCAGTAGGGTTCCCTTCTGGCCACATCCTCTTCAGCATCTTTTGTTATTAGATCTCTTGATTATAGCTATTCTAACTGGGGTAAGGTGGAATCTCAATGTTGTTTTGATTTGCATTTCTTTTATGGCTAGAGAGGTTGAGCATTTATTCATGTGTCTATTGGCCATCCTTCTTTCCTCTTCAGAGAAGTCTCTCTTTAAGTCTTTAGCCCACTTATTAATTGGGCTATTGTTTCTTTGAGGATTTGTTGTTGGGGATTTAATTTTTTGAGTTCTAAGTATATTTTAGATAGAAGGCCCTTGTCCATTGTATGGCTAGTGAATATCTTCTTCCGGTCTTTGGGCTTTCTATTGATCTTGCTAGCTATGTCCTTTGCCATGCAGAAGCTCTGCAGTTTCATGCAATCCCATTTGTTCAACCTTTCTTTAATTTGTTGTGTTTCTGGGTCTTTATTAAGAAATTTCAGCCTGTGCCAAGAAGCCCTAGAGTTTCTCCTATTCCTTCCTGTAATGTTTTCAGGGTGTCTGCTTTGACTTCAAGGTCTTTGATCAATTTGGAATTGATCCTGGTGCAGGATGATATATAAGGATCTAGCTTTAGTTTTTTTTACAGGTGGTTTACCAATTTTGCCAGCACCATTTACTCAAGAGGGTGTATTTCTTTCATTCTATTTTTTTAGCTCCCTTATTGAAGGTGGCTGTAGGTCTGTGGGTTCATTTCTGGGTCTTCAGTTCTATTCCATTGGTCCTCAGATTTGTTCTTGTGCCAATACCAAGCTGTTTTGATTACCATGGCTTTGTATTGGAGTTTGAAATTTGGTATTGATATTTCTCCAGCACTGTTCTTTCTGCAAATGTTGTTTTCGTTATTCATGGTCTTCTATTGTTCCATATGAATTTGGGTTGCTTCTTCTATTTCATTGAAGAGTGAGGTTGGAATATTGATAGACATCAGTTTGAATTTTTAGATAGCCTATGGCTATCTAATCCTCCCAATCCATGAGCATGGGAGGTTTTCTACTTCCTCCATTCTGCTTTAATTTCATTTTTCATGTTTTTAAAGTAGTTGGGATTTTAAAGTGTTTCAGATCTTCTGTATTTTACCTGTGTAGAAACCATAGTATAATAATTGTAATTATTACTTAGATATATTTAAAATGATGATAATGAAATAAGCATTAGCTCACAATCATCTTATGGAGGAAGTCTACTATAGTTAATTAAATTGAAGGAACAGGTATCTAAGTATAAGGCTGGAATTTTGGCTGCATTACCCATCATCTATTTGAATTTGGTAACTTACTTAATTTCTTTGTTTTAATTCTTCATTGTAAAGTAGGCTAATTGAAAGTATTTGTGTGGAACTAGACTTTTCTGATACCAAAATCCAGAAATGTCCAAGACTTACTTAAAATGGCCTAATATTTGCATATAAACACATGTATCTTTTCCTATACTTAAATCTCTGGATTGCTTATGATGCTGAACACAGTGACATGTAATATAAATCATTATACCATATTTTTAGTGGAAGCTGATCAGAAAAATATTGTATGTCTTTGGTATAGATGAAAATTTTGCAGTGAGTATTTTAGAATCATGTGTGCTGATTCCCATTGATATAGAGGGCAACTATACTTACATGGTGGTTTTGAACAATAATCATGAAGTTCTTTGTGCATAGTAAATATTTCTACTCTATAAATAGTAATTTCTTTCTGTTTTCCTCATTGTGAAAACTGAAGATTAGTGAGATTATGGGATTTCCCCTCAATCTCCTACTTATTTAAGAGGGAAGCTGGACTCAGAATTCAGGTATTCCTGATCCATAATTTTACTTCTTAACCCTATACTTGACTGAGTAATCTTTTTAAAAAGTGAATTCTCTCCCATTTTCTATTTTTATGCATTATAAAAGGCATTCAGTTTCCAAGACTAAGTTTTAACACTTGTCTGCCTTTGCATGCATACTCTTTTCTTTGGTTATGGCAATTTCTGCCAGCTTGCCCAATCTGGCACCGATGAACTGTATTTCAAGTTTTAATCTAAAGCATCACAGCCTTCAGAAAGGATTCCAGGTGGGTTAAAGAATATCTCTCTCTTTCTATCACACTCTCTAGACTCTACCTAACTATTGTATTACAATTAATTGTAATTATGGTTTGCTTTTATGTAGTTATCAACTCTTTGAGGGCAAGGCTCAAGTCTTGATGGTTAGCATATAACAGAGTGCCTATCATATAATTAGTATCTAATATGTTTATTTTGAATAAATAAATAAAATTAATTGTTCAGGAAGATTCTATCCAAAATTATAGAATGAGATAAAATATTTCTTCTTTAAATAAAACTATCAAGGAAGTTAGTATTTAAAAACCTGTTAAAAATTAAGACCCCAAGTAAAGAGAACTTCAAATATATCCACCCACATACACTCATACTCTGCCATTGTGACAATCGTCTATATATAGATTATAGTAATTTAGTTTCAAACAACTCATTTCAGCATCTGACATGTTCATTAACCCCAGGTAGGAAAATTATTGTGTTGCATTAATTTTTCACCAGAGAAGACATTTGTCATCTGTGTGAGTATCATTAGTGCTTGCTACAAAGATGGAAATGATAGACTGTCTCTGCTGAATGAATAGTGCAGTAGAATTTTAAGTAGTATTAGCTGAACTCTTCAGGTTAGCTAAGCCTGTTCATTTTGGTAGCACTCATTAGACAAGTTTCATGTGGCATTAGTAATAACTTGCTTTGGGAAGAGAACACAGACAAAGAGAAATCTTTTGGGAACTGTCTATCATATTTAATTTAAAATTTCTTTTTACCTGTCTCTGTTGCATTTGTTGGAGCTAACATGACTATGAACTTTGAGGTTCCCAAGGTTTGTCCTTGGTCTTTTCATTTTGTATTCTTTACTCACTTATGGGACATATTTAGCATCTTTTTATTTGGCTTCCAGACACTACTAGAAATAATCCCAGACACCTCAAATTTAACATGTTCAAAATTTTGACGTTCATTATCTTCCTTTATTTCTAGATATGCATCATCCAGTAATTAATATTGAAAGAATATTTCCTCTTAGCTTTTCATTTATGATTCCAACATTGAGTTAATATGCAATTAATACACCCACATTTGGATCTAATTCCATTCTATACAAATGGAAGTCTAGAAATTCAAAAACAAGCAATTGGTTGTTACTCTATGAAAGCATCCTACTCAAATGAGACAAGTCTCAGAAGACCTGCGAAAGAGAATAGAGTTTTTACATAGAAGACTGGTTTCTTGAGATGTTTTGGAAGTGGGAAATGTCAAATAGTAAAAATCAAAGATGTTTATTGGTTTTTGTGTTGAGCATCTGGATGGGAAGTAGTAGAACTCATAAACATGGCATAATGGAGAAATAACAAATTTAGTCATGTGAATTAAAGAATTATGTTTAGATACATGCTTGAAATATCTTTTAGGCAAACAACAGCTATTGTTGACTGAGCTGTTAAATATGGGCTTCTAGCACTCAGAGAGGCAAGGGTTGGAGGTCAGCTGTAAAAGTCATCAATATAGAAATGATATTTCAAACCATGAAACAAGATAAAAGCAACTAAGGGATAACAGGAAAGAATGAAATGACAGGCATGGATGTGTCTGTGTGTTGCACATTTACACATGCATGTGTGTGTATGGGAAACTTTTTAAGTCTTGGTACCTTCTCCCATAAAATATGAATAAGTACAAAAGTATGTCTTTCTTAAATGACATTTAAAAATT
The DNA here is from genome assembly GCF_000151885.1 of Dipodomys ordii. NCBI lineage: Eukaryota > Metazoa > Chordata > Mammalia > Rodentia > Heteromyidae > Dipodomys > Dipodomys ordii. Next base: position 9,595,619 of record NW_012267249.1, on the reverse strand, counting down.
TAAGCGATTTAGCATATTTGAAAGTGCCTTATAACCTGACAAGCATTTTTTAAAAGTGCTTCTTAATTCTGCATTTGGTTTTGTGATGATGGAGTGATAGATAAGGACAAAGAGCTAGATAGGGGTCAGTTAGAAGCGAATGTGGCTTTCTCTCAAAGGGACTTTGAAAATTCAAATCTTTTTGAAAAGGGGCATTAGTATGCTCATTATAGCTTAATGAGAAAATTCAGACTATGCAAAGAAACTATGCTCAAATACAACATTATAACTTGAGTCAACAAGATGTGTCACATCTCCTCCAGTATTTTTTCTGTTAATCTTTCAAGAAATACCCATATTTATACTGTACAGAGTTGTATTCATTGTTGACATGTAATGAAGTAGCACCTTTACTCTGAAGTGGAAGGTATCTAGCAAGTTGTCCTGCTGCTTAGAAATTCATCGGTAGTTAGCTTCTTGTTCACTGTGTGCACACACTTTTGCATGCTGTTCCTTAAAAACTCATCGTAATGCATTGAAAAATGTTTTTTCTTCTTAGAAATATTGTATGCTTAGGCATTGTCTCAGATTGGCTTAATGATGTTATCCTAGGATTGAATTAGTTCTCATTGGTTGCAGGTTACTATGAAGAAAGGCCATTCTTTGCATTTGCCCCTTTTGCATGTGTTTGTTTCCTTGTCTAGTTTTCTCTTCCATTTAGTGACTCAACCAGAGAGGCCATGCAGATTAGCCTGCCTAGTCTTGAATTTTTAGCATCAAAAACTGTGAGGTAAATAAACCTTTATTTTAATTATGGGCCCATTATCAAATATTCTGTTACTTCAACATAAAATGGATAGAGACATCAACTCATCCCAGTAAAAGTGAACAGAATTTAATTCACATGTACCAAAGCTAATATAGCCACACATGGTGTTTATTGAGGCCTTGTGGAAATGAATTCAGAAATTATAAACCTTTTCCTCAAAGTACATTCCCCTTTGTGATAAAAAGCTATGTCCAGAACTATGAGTGGGGAATATACTCAGAAATACTCTTGGCATAATGTATACTAGACTTCAGCTGTTGCTTTCTTCAATTAATCAATAAGTCACTGAATGTCTTTCCATATCAGAGACCTACCATTTCCATTGTAATAATGCTTTATAATTTTTAAGTTCCCTCATATCATATATTGAAGTTTTGAATAGTAAGTGGTGGGATATCCTCATATCCAAACTTTTGTACCACTTATCATTTGACGTTCACATGTAACTAGTGATCAAATGAATTGTTTTTTGTCAGTAAATGTTCAAGCAGAGAGAGGATGGTCACCAGCTTTGGAATAGTGAGAATAATGACTATATTGAAGTGGAAGGTAAAGAGCAGGGAGGATTGGGGGTAGAGATAAGATACAAGATTTGTACAAATAGCCAAGTGAAGCAGGTATCTCAGTCAGGAGGAAGACAACCCAGTATGGTTCTGTACAATTGAGACAGAAATGTAAAGATAGCTAATTTTCAAATATAAACAGTCCTTCCATTATGTGTTAAGCAGTTTCTCTTTATTCATTGTAACAACTGAGATACTTGGTGGCTCATGCCTGTCATCCTAGCTATTCAGGAAGCTGAGATCTGGGAATCATATTTCAAAGCCAGCCTGGGCAAAAAAGTCTGTGAGATTCTTATCTCCAGTAAACTACAAAAAAAAAAAAACCCACCCAGAAGTAGAGCTGTAGCTCAATTGGTAAAGATCTGGCTTTTGTCAAAAGAAGTTCAGGGACATCATCCAAACCCTGAGTTTAAGTCCCAGAAATGGAACCCTTGCCTCACTCCCAAAAAGTTATCCTCTGTTAGAGTGGTCAGTGATTTATTGTCTCTATGACTTTGGGAGAAATCTCTGGCCTTTTATAAGCCTCAGCTTCCAACTGGTATAATATTTGCCTCATAGATTACCTGATACAACAAATTTAGAGAGTATGGTACATAGGAATAATTTGATAAAGTCTGAATATTCTGATTGTAATATTTTTGCTTTCTGTATTTGTAATATTTTTGCTTTCTGTTGCATATGTAGCTACAGAATTGAATTAAGACACAGGGACTATTTTAGCTCCTGTTTAATCCCATTGTTTTTGTGGACCTTTTCATATGTGCTTATTGCAGGGTATAGCTCTCCCTGGTATAAGGCAAGGGTTTGGATTGAAGTTCCAGTAAACATCAATATATGTGTAAACTGAGGAACTAGAGTTCTAACAAGGTACCTTTAGTGGCTTGTCATAAGGAAACAGTCCCAATTATGAGTGTTGGTTAGTTATCAGTGAGAAGAGCAGGAGGTCCCAGAGGCAGGAGGGAGCCAGCCTGGCAGATAAAGAATGGCAACCAGTATCCTTTGTAAACTTTTGCTGGGCCCAACCCATAACTCTTTCGTCCATAATCTCTTTATGTGCCACCTTTTCTCAGTAAGAAAGAGCTGCTATCCTGTGAATTTTGTAACTTTGTTCTTTCAGTCATCCAGACCAGTACATGTGCCCTGGATAGCAATCTTGACAGCATCATTTGCTGAACTTGTTATTCATCACTCCAGGTCAGTTAACAGTCCTTTGATATGTTGAAAGCCCACTAGCCATGTGACTTTGAGGTCAATCAGATGAAATTCCTTGTTAAGATTTGAGTTAAAATACTTTATTAGGACATGCTTATTCTCTTTAGGCAGCTGCCAGGTGTCAACCAAGCTCCCTTTGTTTAGATGGAAATTACTCTTCCTAGGAAGGCATTTCCCACTTGGCCTGCATTCAGGACCACAGTTCAACAAACCTTCAGAATCAACATAGTTCTTTCCTGCCTGTCAGAATGAAATACTAATGGTGTAGTCCATCAATCTTATGCTACCTCCTTATTTTTTTACAATGAAGGTCACTTTGCTCTCCGTTTGTATTATCCATGCAAATTGAAATGAAACCATAAAAGTAATTCCTGGCTTTGGTTGCTGTGTTAATGATGACTACTTTTCAACATTTTGATGGTAAAGAGGGAGAATTCAAGGTTATAGAAGAGACATTTACTTGCTGAAAGTAATACAAATCAAGTCTATACTATCAGAAAAATTAATCCATCTATTGTTTTCTGGGTATCTCAGGAGCATGTGGAAATTTTTGTGTCTGTGGTTTATAAGAACATCCATTCAAGGCAGGAATTAGAACATGAAATCAAATGAGAAATGCTTTCAAGAAAAGTACCTCATTGTACTGTAGAACACTAGAACTCTGGAACTTAACATTTCTATCTAGTCTTATTTTGGTATCAATTGTCCAGTCTCTCTTGGTCCCCCAGATACTTCTTCAAACCTTCCCAGGCTTTAATAATCACTATTCCATATTCTGGGAACTTTTAAAAACATATATGTATGAGAAAGAACGTGTTTGTTTTCTGGGTCTGACACAACATTTAGCATAATATCTTCCACTTCCATCCATTTTCTTCAAAGGAGCTCATCCTTTTCTTTTTAATGGTTGAGTAATATTCTGTCACACACACAAGCAGATGCATATTCCCCTACCATATGCACACATACAGGATACATTTTCCTTACTCATTCTTCTGTTGATGGGCATATAAGTTGGTTTTATATTATAGCTGTTAAAAGTTGTACAACAATAAACATGGGTGTGCAACTACTCTGATTTGAGCATTCTATATTGTACACTTGGACTGTCATTACAATGTACTCAGTAAATTTATATAATTAAAATAATAATAATAAGCAGAGAATGTTGAAGTAGTTCATATAGGCAAATATGCCACTCCTCATACACTGAGAATTTAATTTGCGAAGGGAGATAAACATGGAAACAAATAACTTCATATATATATATATATATATATATATATATTTATTGTAAAAATACTGTACAGAGGAGTTACAGTTACGTGAGGAGGGTAATGAGTACATTTCCTATCCAGCACTGTTACCTCCTCCTTTGTTTTCCCCTACCATTCCTTCCCTCCTCATCTCCCTAACTCCCCAACACTGTAAAGTTCATTTTTAACATAGTGTCCTGTATATTTCATCATCACAACGGTTAACCTGCATCCCCATTTAAGCATTTCACTATATCCCTTCTCCTCCCCAAATTGCAAAAACGTATAAACAAGATGCAAAACACTGGAATCGAATATAGTGAAAACAGGGGTTATATTGTGGGGGAAGAACATACAAAAGAAACAAAAGATAAGAAATATATTCATTACTTTGCCCATGTAATTGTAACCCCTCAGTATGGTATTTTCACAATTACAAAAAAAAGAAAAAAAGAAACAAAAGAATCACAGAGTGAATTTTAAGTACATTAAAAACCTTACCCCAGTTACAATAGCTATAATCAAGAAATCTAGTAGTAACAAATACTGGAAGGGATGTGGCCTAAAGGGAACCCTACTGCATTGTTGGTGGGAATAAAAACTTGTTCAACCACTTTGGAAAGTAGTATGGAAGTTCCTCAAAAGATTTCACATAGAGCTCCCCTATCATCCAGCAATCCCACTTTTGGGCATTTACCCAAACGATCACAAACAAGGCCATACCAAAGCTACCAGCACAACCATGTTTATCACAGCATTATTCACCATAGCTAAGATATGGTACCAACCCTAATGCCCCTCAGTAAATGAATGGATCAAGAAAATCAATGGAATTCTATGTCTCCATCAGAAAGAATGACATTGCCCCATTTGTTAGTAAATGGAAGGACTTGGAAAAAATTATATGAAATGAAGTAAGCCCAGCCCAAAGAAACATAGGTCCCATGGCTTCCCTTGTTTGCAATGACTAGTACATGTCTAGGACAAGCAGAGAAGGTCAAAGGTTCTGTACAACTAACTTCTTTTCAACTTAGCAGAGATACAAGCAGTATGATATAGATATAGTCTAGAAAAAGTGAAGGAAGAGTCCTTGTAAGGTCTGTAGTTTAAATTAGATTTTAAAGGATGAATAGTTTATCATTGAGTGGATTATTAAGAAAAGTACATTTTATGAAGTGGTTTGAAGACAGAGATTGCAAGGAATAGTTAAAAAAATAAGGAGTTAGGAACTAAAACAAGCACAAGGGATGAAAATCTCTGATTGAAGAAACACAAATGTTTTGCTCAGGAATTGGGCATGCCCAATCAGAGATAGGAAAGGCACCAGAGCAGCTATCTGGTATAAAAAGCCCATTTTACATATGAAGATAATGAGACTCATATAGAAAAAAATACCTTAGGGAGATGGGAAGGGATGGGGAGGGGAAACAAAGGAGGAGGCAACAATGCTTGATAAAAAATGTACTAATTATCTTGCCCATGTAATTGTAACCCCTCTATATGGTATTTACACAATAAAAAAAGAAAAAAATACCTTAGACAGAATCAGACAATGCAAGTTAGTGGCAGAAATTGACACAGAAGCTTACTGATTCTTAGGCCAATGCTTTTTCTGTCCAGATACATGATTTCTATGGGAAAGATGAAACAATTGTAGGCAATACAAGGAAAACAGGCAGCAAAAGATCTGAGACCTTTCTTTACCAAAGATCAACTGAGAGTTTGAGAATTTTAATGAGTATAATCACTGAGACATCTGTGGTCATATTACCATTTTAAATAACTGGTATGTACTTTCCTGTAAATAAACATTAGAATAGTCAGTTTAATTATTATTACACAAAATTATACTCATAGTTTTGTTCTTATATATTAATATACTATATTATAGCATTTCTACCCTGAGTGGAAAACCTAGAACTTATTGCAAATTGGTGTATGATGTTGCTATGGACAAAATCCTCTGGAACCCAAAGATAGCACAGTCAGAGACAGAAGCAGAAGCTGTCAGAGTCTGAATTCAAATTTAACTTGATTTAGATCAATGAGGACAGTGATCTAAAGCTATGTACCAAGCACGGTGGCAGATACTAAAATGATATATGACATATACTAGCACTACTTCAGGAAACAAACCCAGGCATTATTCCATTGTCTGTCTGTCTATCTGTCTGTCTCTGTCTCTCTCTCTCTGTCTTCCTCTCTCCTCTCTTCTTTTTCCTCTCTCTTCTCTTTCCCCTCTCTGTGCTTTGATGCATATGAGCATCTGTGTTATGATCTTCTCTCAAGGACAGAGTCTTATTCATACCACCTCCATTTATCTTAATTACTTCCTTAAGGCCCTATCTCCAAATGCAGTCAAATTCTGAGGTATTTGGGTAAGGACTTCAACACAGGAATTTGAGGAGACCTAATTCAGCCCTAATACTAATGAGCTTACAGTCTAGAAAGGACACAGAAATTTATCCAACAGGCATACAGATAAGATTATGAATTCTGTTAAGTGCTATAAAGGAAAGATACATGGTATCATAAAATATGTCATAAAATATGCCCTATCTGTGGGGTGGAAGGTGTATCAGGGAGAGCACTTGAGAAGATAAATGTATGAACTGAGATTTCAAACATTGCTATGGAAAGTGAGTCAGGAAAAGGTAACAATTAAAGGAAAGATCAAGGGAGGAAAGAACCAGGTAGAGGGGAAACAATTGTCAAATTTGTCCTATAATTTAGTACTTTCTATGTACTGAATACTTAAAATGATTCTGAATATAGCAATAGAACTCATTGTCTGATGGGAGACAGATGCACAAACAGATCATTTCAGCAGAGTATGATTAGAGTTGCTAAAGAGGCTGATATTTAAATGTCACATAGTTCTAAATCTATGGAAATATAGATAAGGGTGGTACAAATCCTGCTGACGGTGGGGTGAAGACAAGAGTCAAAACAATTTCACAATAGTTTTCTTTAAATGTGAGGGAGTATATTTCAGATAGGCAGCATTAACAAGGATTCACAGGATGCCATGAGAAACAGACTTAAAGAAAAGCTGCAGTGTTACTCTGTAGAGAGTGAATGAAGTTGAAGCTTGAAAGGTAGCCATATTCAGTCTTTTCAATATTAACCTTTTTTGTAGTGAGAGCCATCTAAGTTTGTTGTCATGAATATATCTGCACAATTTAATCTGGGGCAAATGGCAGAAATCACCTTTATGGTACTTTGGAATACTTTTTGACAAGTCAACAGTACTATTTGTCATATGAAGGGAAAGCCTTTTTCCTATTGCCTCTATTGGCTTCCTGGACTTTAAGAAATCAGCACAAACTTAGTGGCTTACAAAAGTAGAAATGTGTTATGTCACAGCTTTGGAAGCCAGACACTGAAATGGGTATCATTGGGTATCAGCAAGCCTATGTTCCTGCAGGAAGGTTTTGGGGCATGAGTGCAGAGTCTTGGCTTTTCCAGACTCTGATGCACATCATGCAATCTTTGCCTTAATTTTTTTCCGTTAGAATGGCTTTTTTTTCTTTTCTTTTTTTATTGTGAAATTACCATACAGAGGGATTACAATTACATGAGCAAGGTAATGAATACATTTCTTATCAAGCATTATTGCCTCCTCCTTTGTTTCCCCTTACCATCCCTTCCCATCTCCCCCCACCCCGCACCTCTCTTCTTGTGTCTATTAATTTCTATCTTTAACTCATAAAGATATTGTGATTGCATTTAGGGCCCATTCAGATGATGCAGAATAATTTTCCATTCCCAAGATCTTTAAGTCTACAAAGTCTTTGCCGTGTCAGATAATATCAACAGATTACAAGAATTGGGACTTAGATATCTTTGGAAATTTCAAAGCTTATTCCATTGTTCTCATATCTGAAGAAGTATAAAATGGAGGATAACTTAGATTGTGGATTTGATCTCTTGTTTTAGGAATAAAGGTATGAGAAAATCATTCTCACAAAGGTATATTCGTAAAAATAATGAAAGCAAACAGGGTAATCGAGCTTTGCCTAAAACAGAGTTAATTCTTATTTTTCATTTGTGTTTTTTAGAATTTTGCTTTATTAAGAAGCAGTTTCAACTTTTTTAATTTCTTTTTTTATTGTGAAAATACTGTACAGAGGGGTTACAATTACATGGGCAAGCATTGTTGCCTCCTCCTTTGTTTCCGCTTCCCATCCCTTCCCATCTCCCCTCTACTTACAACCCCCCCATCACCTTCCACCCCCCAACCCCCCACTCTGTGCCAAAGATGTATAGTTCATTTTCGACATAACATCTTGTGCATCTCATTGGTGCAGTGGGTCCACCTGTATCCCTATTTAACCAATTTGTTTTTTTCCTTCCCCTCCACAAATTATACCAATATCAAATACAGTGAAAACAGGGGTTATGCCATGGGGGAGGGACATACAAAGCAACAAAGAAATATCCTATAAATACGTTAGAAACAATAGCAAGAAAGAAAAAACATTTGAGTCCTTAACTTGGGGTTCATTTCGCTTACCATCAACTTATCTAACCATTTCTGCTTGTCTCAGACATATACTAGTTATTGCAAATAAGGGAAACTGTGGGACCTATGTTTCTTTGGGCCTGGCTTACTTTACTTAATATAATTTTTTCCAAGTCTTTCCATTTCCTAACAAATGGGGCAATATCATTCTTTCTGATGGAGGCATAGAATTCCATTGTGTATATATACCACATTTTCTTGATCCATTCATCTACTGAGGGGCATTGGGGTTGGTTCCATATCTAGCTATGGTAAATAATGCTGCAATAAACATAGTTGTGCTGGTAGCTTTAGTATGGTCTTGTTTGTGATCATTTGGGTAAATGCCCAAAAGTGGGATTGCTGGGTCATAGGGGAGCGCTATGTGGAGTCTTTTGAGGAACCTCCATATTGCTTTCCAAAGTGGTTGAACAAGTTTACACTCCCACCAACAATGCAGTAGGGTTCCCTTCTGTCCACATCTCCTCCAGCATCTGTTGTTATTAGAGTTCTTGATTATAGCCATTCTTACTGGGGTGAGGTAGGATCTCAATGTTGTTTTGATTTGCATTTCTTTTATGGCTAGGGAGGTTGAGCATTTCTTCATGTGTCTATTGTCCATCCTTCTTTCCTCTTCAGAGAAGTTTCTCTTTAAGTCTTTAGCCCACTTATTTATTGGGCAATTGTTTTTGAAGAGTAACTAAGATTAAGATATGAACAACCAGGGTTTGGCTCATTTGGGGCTTTTTGTTGGTTAGGTGGAGATAAGATTCAGAAGAACTTGTCTGCCTGAGGCTGGAATCCAATCTCATTCTCCTGAATAGCTAGGATTATAGGTGTGTAGAACCACATCCAGTTTATTTATTTCATTTTTAATAATTTTTTATTGTGAACATACCATACAGAGTGGTTACAATTAAATGAGCAATGTAATAAGTACATTTCTTATCAAGCATTGTTGCCTCCTCATTTGTTTTTCCCCTACCATCCCTGTCCTCCCATCTCCATGACTACACTCCCAGCCCCCCCTTACCAAAGTTGTAAATTTAAAGTATAAGCATTTTTTTTGTTGGTGTGGGACTTGAACTTGAGGCCTTTACACTGTTCCTTAGCGCTTTTGCTCAAGGCTATCACTCTATTACTTTAAGCCACAGAGCCACTTCTGATTTTCTGGTGTTTAATTAGAGGTAAGTCTCTTGGACTTTGCTCTCCAGGCTGGTTTCAAACTGTGATCCTCAAATCTCAGTACCCTGAGTAGCTTGGATTATAGGCATAAGCCACCAGCACCTGGCTAAAGTATAAAAAAAATTTTTTTTGGTCAGTCTTGGGGCTTGAACACTGTCTCTGAGCCCTTTCACTTAAGGCTAGAGCTCTACCACTTTGAACCATAGCAATACTTCTGGTTTTCTGATTGTTAATTGGAGATAGAGTGTCAAGGAGTTTCCTCTCCAGTCTGACTTTGAACTATGATCCTCATATCTCAGCCTTCAGATAAGCTAGGATTATACATGTGAACCACCAGTGCTGGGCAATTATAAATTTTTGCGGTGATATTCAGAAGCCTGCATGATTTGGATGTACCTCTAGAGTCAGACTTAATTGACACTGAACAATTTTTCAATTTTGAGGTTGAATAATATTCTTCAGCCAATAATTGTAAAGATAATACTTATCACAGGGTGTGTCAACCCCTGCCAGGTGCTGGTGGCCTATAATCCTAGCTACTCAGGAGTCTGAGATCTGAGCATCATGGTTCCAAGCCAGCCCAGGCAGAAAAGTCCATGAGACTTACCTCCAAAATTAACCACCAAAAAAGTGAAAGTGCAACTGGAGGCTCCAAGTGGTAGAATGCTAACCTTTAGGAAAAAAAAAAAGAATCCACCCTATTGTCAGGTTTAGGATTCACAATAAATATGGGCTATTATGGTAGAACAAAATATTCTGTATGTGTTCATTCTTTTGATTTCTCAGGAGGTTCTTTTGAGGTACTGGTTTGGTGTGTGTGTGTGTGTGTGTGTGTGTGTGTGTGTGTGTGTGTGTGTGTGAGAAGAGAGAGAGACAGAGACAGAGAGAGAGAAATGTTGTAGATATGGGTGTATCCATTATTGTATATATGTCTTTAGTCTTACAATGATTCTTTGATATACAACTGAATAATGTTTGAACATAGATGGAACCACCATCATCATCTCAAACACCAAAAAACAAAAACAAAAAAAAGAGAAAAATTGATTAGAAAAAAATAGGCTGTTATAGTGACACAGAGATTTTTGTAAATTAGGGTATAAACCTAAGCTCTCACTACGTTTTTGGTTGTTCCAGGACTCAGTACCTTGAACTCTCAATCATGGCTGGCCCTCTACCACTTGAATCACCCCCAGCCCAATTTTTTGCTGGTTCATTGAAGTCTCAGTGACTTTTCTGCTTGCACTAGTTTTGAACCACTATCTTTCTAGATCTTGGCCACATGAATAGCTACAGATGTGATTACAGGGGTAATCTACCAGCACCCAGCCAGGTAGCTTCACTTTTTCCAGGCAATTGCTCTACCTGCATCTACTGACCTAGATCTCCAGCGCTGTTCCAGTAGGTGGGGTGGGGTGTGATGTAAAGTTTAGGAAAGGTAATTTTGAGAGAAGCAGCAGTCAGAGAAAACAGGAAACTGGTGATAAAAACGGTTGCAAATGTTTACAATGTTTTTATAACTCTCCTCCACACCCTCTTCATTCAGTGCTGAGCAACTTTGGTTACTTTATCAAAGCCTTATGGTTGTTAGACTTACTTATTTGCCATCTGAGCAGCCATCAAATATGTTAACACTGACCCATTCCCCAAACATGTATCTAACCAATATTTGAGTGACCTCCCTCCTCCGAGTTTGCTGAATAGCCAGCGCGTCGTTTTCATCCACTGAAATTCTTCTATGATGATTTTCAGAAACCCCAACTATATTTCCCCTTCTCTCCTTTTTTGTGTGTAACCAGCTCCCAGCATCAGCCGTTACCCAAATATTGTACTCCAGTGACTTGACTTGTCTTTCCTCTGCCGTGCTCTTTGGGGCCTGGCGTGACCGTCTGTCCATCCAGGTAGCTCAGTGTCAGGCACACAGTGCAGGTGCTTAGGTAAATGTGTATGGCATGAGTGTCCCGTGCCATCTAGTGACTTCACATCCTGCGTGCAGCGACGTCATTCTGCACGCCTCCGCGGGAGCCTCCAAAGTTTCAATCGCTGTGGATAACTGCGCCAAATGTCCTCTGACAGCAGGCTGCGGTTGCAGGCCTCCCAAGGTAAGCACGGCCCAACTCAGCAAAGCCAGACTTCTGCTGTGGGCCTGGGACTAGCCAGAAGCTCAGCTTTTAGATACAGTCTCGACACTTCTCCCTAGGCCAGCCTCCTACCTATGCTTCCCAGGTAGCTGGGATACAGGCGCAAATTCAAGGCCCCAGCTTACAGGGTCTTGGAAACTGCTAGGATTAGCCTCAAACTATGACCCTCCTATCTCTGCCTTCTAGGTAGCCGGGTTTACAGACATGAATCACTCCACTCTTTTTCTTACATAGAAAATGTAGAAACTTACTGATGCCAGTCAGATGTGAACTGATCACAAAATGAAAGCTCTAGTAATTACTTACTTGAATACAGAGAAGGACATCAGCATTTGAGAAACTTAGGTTTGAGCTGCATATTTGGAGAATAAAGCTAGAAGAGACCATCAATTCTAACATTCAGATACCAGTACCTATTGAGCTTTTTCCTTAAGAAGTGCTTTGTATTTAGAAAAATCTTTGAGTTCTTGGTCCCAGCTTCCCCTTCTATCACATTGATAAAATAGTATGGATATCACTATTTCATTTGGTAAGAGAGAGTTTTATGGACAAAATAGGAAACCTACAAAAATAAAACAGAACTGACTACCAATGTAAAGAGTAACCAGATTGTAGGATCATCACATTGTAGATGTAAGTAGCAAGAGCAATTCAAATGTGGTAATCTCAACAGTTCCTTTATTTTTAATATATATTTTTATTGCAAAGATACTGTACAGAGGAGTTACAGTTATATGAGCAAGGTAATGAGTCCATTTCCTATGGAGGATTGTTATATCCTCCTGTATTTTTCCCCTACCATCCTTTTCCTCCCACTTCCCCAACTCCTCCCCCCTCTCTCCCACCCCCACCCACACCCCACACCTAGAAAGTTGTCAAATTTGTTTTCAACATATTGTCTTGTACATCTCATTGTTACAATGGGTCATTCTATATTCTTATTTCAGCATTTTGTCATTTCCTTTCCCCTCCATAAATCAGAAAAATTTATATACAAGATTCAGGACACTGGTATCAAATACAGTGACAAAAGGGGTTGTACTATGGGGGGAGAACATACAAAGAAACAAAAAAATCACATAGTACATTATAAGTACATTAAAAAGAACAGCAACAAAGATAAAACCTCTTGTGTCCCTATCTTGGGGTTCATTTTGCTTAGTACCAGGTTATATGGTCATATGTACATAGCTTTTGACCTCTTCTGCTTGTCCTAGATATATACTAGTTATTGCAGATAAGGGAAGCCATGATACCTATGTTTCTTTGAGTCTGGCTTACTTCACTTAATATAAATATAAAAGAAATATAAATATAAAAATATAAAGAAATGCACATCAAAACAACATTGAGATTCTACCTCACCCCAGTTAGAATGACTATAATCAAGAAATCTAATAACAACAGATGCTAGAGCTGATGTGGCCAAAAGTGGTGAGAATGCAAACTTGTTCAACCACTTTGGAAAGCAGTATGAAGGTACCTCAAAAGACTATATATAGAACTCCCCTATGATCCAGTAATCCCACTTTTGGGCATTTACCCAAATGATCAAAAACATACTAAAGCTACCAGCACAACAATGTTTATTGCATCATTATTTACCATAGCTTAGATATGGAACCAATCCAGATGGCCCTCAGTAGATGAATGGATCAAGAAAATGTGATATATATCTATATAAATATATGAACTCATATATATATATATATATATATATATGAATTCTATGCCTCCATCAGAAAGAATGACACTGCCCCATTTGTTAGGAAATGGAAGGATTTGGAAAAAATTATATTAAGTGAAGTAAGCCAGATTCAACAGTTTCTTACTGAGACATCATCCTAGAAAAAAAAAGGACACCAAGACCAAACCAGAAAATAACAACAACCCCAAAAAGGAGTAAAGGGAATTTTCAGAAGATGTTGTTCTCTAAGTGCTAGCCTTAGCTGAGAGTCTGAAAGTGAGAAGATGCAAATGTGTCTTTCCTTCAGCTGTATAGTTCATTTCCTTAATACCTTAGAGAAATTTCTTCTTTTCTGTTATTAGTCACTGATTGATGCTAGCACTGTCATGGGCATGCCAAGTTCATTATCTAATTTAATTCTCACAACAATCCTATATAAATACATTGTGCCCATATTAAATACAAGTAATCTAATTCTTAATTGGTAAGTTAAAATCAGTAAAGACTAGATTGGGGAGCTGAGCTCACATTTAAAATTCTAAAGCTCAACAGTATCAGACAGAAGCAAGTAAGCTAGAGTAGCATATTAAATTGTTTTCCATCTTTAGAGCCCCTAAGATAAAGTTTATACTTTATCAATCAAAAAGTTCTTTGGGCCTATCAGTGAGGATAGGCCCACTTGCTGTACCACTACTTAGAAAACTCCCACTCTGAAAGCCAGGCTCTTTCTTGTTGTTCAATTCTGAATTTCAATGTTATTCAATAAAGTCTTTCCAAAGCATCAAATCTAAAGTGCCTAGCCCGTCACTCTGTTTTACACTATTTCCAAGTTATATTTTTATAAGACTTATTACTACACTATGCTTTTATCACTTTTATATGTCTGTGTTTCATTCTTGCTTATTTTTGCCACTTGACTATAAGATTCATGAAAGCTTTTGTCTTAATCAAATTTTATACTGAAGACCTGGAATAGGACTACATGACACTATAGAAGAAACTTAATAAATATTTCTTGAGTTTTGCATAATAGAGAAATTGTAGTCCTTAGAGGAGTTTGTTCTTAATACAAGATTAAGGAATGCAGACTGTGAAGAATATTGGTCTACTTTCTACTTCCTAGTTTGCCTTTCATTCATTCTTTTTGTTGTTATTTATTTATTTATTGTACATTTTTATTGTAAAAATGCTGTACAGAGGGATTACAGTTGCATGAGCAAGGTAATGAGTACATTTCCTACTGAGCATTGTTGCCTCCTCCTTTGTTTTCCCCATACCATCCCTTCCCTCCCATCTCCATAACTACCCCCCTACCTCCCCCACCCCCCACCAAAGTTGTAAAGTTGGTTTTCAACATAGTGTTTTTGTACATCTCATTGTTACAATGGGTCAACCTGTATCCTTATTTAAGCATTTTGATTTTACTCCTTCCCCCCCTGAATTAGAGAAGTATATATACAAAATGCAGGGCACTGACATCAAATACAGTAAAACAGGGGTTATACCATGGGGGGAGGAACAGACAAAGAAACAAAAAGTTCACATGGTATATTATAAAAATGTTAGAAACAATAGCAAGAAAGAAAAAAGATATTTGTGTCTTTATCCTAGGGTTCATTTCAATAGACACATGAAAAAATGCTCAACCTCCCTAGCCATAAAATGTGAATCAAAACAACATTGAGATTCTACCTCACCCCAGTTGGAATGGTTATAATCAAGAAATCTAATAATAACAGATGCTGGCAGGGATGTGGCCAGAAGGGAACCCTACTACATTGTTGGTGAGAGTGTAAACTTTTTCAACCACTTTGGAAAGCAGTATGGGGGTTCCTCAAAAGACAACACATAGAGCTCCCCTGTGACCCAGCAATCCCACTTTTGGCCATTTATCCAAACGATCACAAACAAGGGCATACTAAGGCTACCAACACAACTATGTTTATAGCAGCATTATAGAACCAACCCAGATTCCCCTCAGTAGATGAGTGGATCAAGAAAATGTTGGAATTCTAGGCCTCCATCAGAAAGAATGGCATTGCCCCATTTGTTAGGAAATGGAAAGACTTGGAAAAAATTTTACTACGTGAAGTAAGCCAAGCCAGAAGGTCCCATGGTTTCCCTTATTTGCAATAACTAGTACATGTGTAGGACAAGCAGAAAAGGCCAAAAGCTATGTACCTGTAATACATAGCTATGTAACTATGTATCATTCTTATTAAATCAGCTAAAGTTTCAGTTAAAGCTTGTTTAATGCCTTCTATTTGGCTTTTGTTATGCATATGTTTTATTAAGTCTTCTCAAAAACTTTGTGGGAAGGTAGTCATCAGAAATTATGCTAATTTCAATTTCAAGTAGCTTAATGCAAGAAGAAACCTCAAAAGGTAGCTTTCCTTCAAGTGATAGCTCTGGGATCTAGTGTCTCTTAATTTTAGGAAGCTGTCTTCCTCAAACCCATGGACTTTGTGGTCACTGTAAAAGTAGATAAAAGACTATAAATGGTTGCACATGGGATTTTATACCTAAGCCTGTAAGTGGCATGCATTATTACATGCATAGTCCCTTAGGTATGTTCAAATGTACTGGAATATGTAGTTTCCAATGGAAAGACAATATACTATTGGTCAACATCTAATCAATACCTTCTATAATATTGTCACCACTTTACAAATGTGAAGACTTCTTTTGATAACAAACCTGATAGTAAGTGAAGATATAGAAGAAAGGAATCATACTAGATTCATGCTGATAAGAGGACCATCCTTTGTTCTCTACCTGCATAAAACACTGCTTTTCAGGATTATCTTAGCTAGAGAACTCTCTATAATAAGAAGCTAAGCGTATAATAGTTATCAACAGAAGTGAAACACTGTGAACCTCATTACAATTCTCTAGAAGCTCTCTAAGTTCCCTTTAGGGCCCAGTGGGAGAACCTGAACACCTAATGATCCTCATGAACCCTTACAGGTCTCTCTCACATGTTTCAGCTCTTGATTTCCTGGTTTTCCTGACAAGGCAAGAGGTTTACATTATGAATACAACTCAGAGTTGAATGCTTTTGCTAGCAGAGTTTTCTACTCAGAAACAGGCTGTGAAATTTTCGCTGAAATCCTGGTGATTCATGTGCTTAGTTTTAAGAATCCTTTCCCCACTACCCACATCCATGCAAAAGTTATCTAATTGTACAGGGTACACACTGAAGACTTTCCCAATAGAATAATATATAAATGAACTGAGGACTTTTTAATTTTGTAAAGTGCACACTCTTCCTTATAATTTACTTAATACAGAAATTTAATGTTCTGCAGTTTACTGAACAAATAACATTGAAAGTATTTTAGAGTTGGCTTGGGAGGTCTCCTTTGGCTGCCAGTTTGACTTTATTATTTGATTATCCAGATAAAGGCCAACAGTAACAATGCACTCTGCCTTAAATGGTTCAAAGGGGTTATCTTTTGCCCATTACCAATTCTAAATACAAGATTTAAATTCAAGGAGAAAATCACACCAGAGCAATTTGCTGAATTTGCTCAAGTTAGTCTTTTGAATAAGATGCTTGGCTCTCTGGACCTGCATTATGATGATTATACTTTTTCAGAAAGTTCCTAACCTTTGGGGCTGGCAAATTGTTTGCTATGCTATTCATTTAAAGAACACATACTGAAGACCATATATATGCTACACTGAAGTGACACTGAGATCTTAATTCCTGTCCTTGAGTCACAAAGGTTACATTTTAGTAAAGGGTACATTGTCAAGGTACTTCTCTAGATTATTTCTTGTTTTAGGCACCTTTGACTTACTTTTTTTTTTTGTCGGTCGTGGGGCTTGAACTCTGGGCCTAGGCGTTGTCCCTCAGCTCTTCAACTCAAGGCGAGCGCTCTACCACTTGAGCTACAGCGCCACTTCCACCTTTGACTTACTTTTCAACTGCCAAACAATCTGTTTTATGTTTCCTTCTATCCCACTCTTACTCTTCTTAGTCTTTTAAAGATAGATGTTTTAGTTTTCACAACAGAAAATTTGGTCCACCCTTTTACTTGAATAGCTGAACTTCAATAATTCGGGCAATTTAACTGATTCAGATTGAACACTACACTGATAATTACCTTGCTCCTCTTCTTTCGCAGCACCCACAGGAGCCTGATGGATCATTAATGACAAGATTAAAGAGAGAGTGATCTCAGTGCATTATTGGTGCTCAATAAATGTTAAGTAATTGTTGAAATAGGACCCAGTGGAGATTGGTACTCAGCAGTAGAGACAGAAGCCCACAAAATGTGCCTTATCTCGTAATCAGGTTTGTAATTCAGGAAAGGAACAGACTATTCACAGTTTCTCATCATTGAAACTCCACATGCCTTTGTAGGAAAAAGTCTAATGAATAATCCAATTATTGTAAGTAATAGACACCTATGCTGTGGAGAAAATGCTAAATATCATGGTCCAGGGCATATATGTTTTAACCTTTTGGAATAAGCAAGTAGAGAAAGTAGGAGTGATGGCCAGTTGATTAGTGGGCATACAAGTGTTTTATTCAGAGCATTCTTAGTCCTGCCCCAAATGTTTGTAGAGCCAGATTCCCATCTGTTAATTGAAAATCCTGACTGCCAATATGAGGGCTAACTTTGCCAAGCATAGATTGTGTGGTGTTAATGGCTTTGGGTAGAGCCTTGTGCTGCTTGCTGGCAGGGAGAATCCTGTTTGATTCTGAAAAGCCCAAAATTTATATTTTAAAACATATTTTATTTGACAGCCAGAATCTAATGACTCTGACTTCATCTGTCTGTCTACAGATATCTGCTTGAGAATATCAAATTTACAGCAAAATAGCTCCTCACAGTTTATAAAGCACTTTCCTACTAGCTATCTCATTTGATCTGTCTGACAACTAAAGGATTAAGGAAACCTTGTATATGTAAGTGCCTGACATGCCGTTTTATTTAATCTCTGAAGTCTTTCAAGGTAGGATTTTTAAATTCCCATTTTGCAGATGAAGATCTAAAGTAATGAGAAGTAAAGAACTTGTTCAACTTGTATTTGAACTGTATAGAAAAGGCTAGTGCCCCTTCAATTTAAGATACAATAGAATTCCAAACCCAAGGACAAAAGCCCACACTGTCTCTATTTCTCATCTAGTTTTAGTGTCTGATCTGCATATAGCCTTTCTCTCTCTCTCTTTCTCTCTCTCCCTCGCTCTCTCTCTCGCTCTCTCTCTTTCTCTTAATTAGATAGGCAAATATATATGTGTGTGTGTGTGTGTGTGTGTGTGTGTGTGTGTGTGTGTATGAGAGAAAGAGGGTTCAAGTTGATGGTTATGTTTGGAATGAACACCCTGCTTCATCCTGAACAATTCTATATATTATTGAATTTCTAAACCATATTTTGAGGTAATCATTATTATCATCATTTGTTCCATCTGTAAACATGTGAGTGCCAACTATATATCTGGAAATATTAGAGGCATTGAATAAATAAGTGTAGTTGCTGGATGCCAGTGGCTCACACCTATAGTTCTAGCTAATAAGGAGGCTGAGATCTGAGGATCATGGTTCAAAGCCAACCCAGGCAGGAAAGTCCATGAGACTCTTAGCTCCAATTTACCACCAGAAAACTGGAAGTGGTGCTGTGGCTCAAGTGGTAGGTAGAGCATGTGCTTTGAGGTGAAGAGCTCAGGGAGAGTGCCCAGGCTGAGTTCAAGCCCCATGTCTGACAAAGAAAAACGGTAAGCGTAGTTGATCTTCTTATGAACTTTATAGTCTTATCTAGTAGAAGGCAATAAAACACAAGTGCTTTTAACTTATAACATATGCAAATTAATATTCATAATAATATCAAGAAAGATGCAGTCTTAGAAAAATTTAGGGACCTATAGTTCAAGTAGAAAGAATAGTAAATTGACTTTAAACTTTATGTCTTGTGATAATTAATTTTATATGTCAACTTGATTGGGCTATGAGATTCAGATATTTAATTGGACATTAGTCTGAGTGTGTCCAGGAGCATATTCTAGATGATATTAACATTTGAATGAGTCCTTGACTGAACAAAACAAATTGTCCTTTCCAGTGCATGTAGATCTTATTCAATACAAGAATAGAACTGAATAGTACATGAATACTTGAATAAAACAAAGAGCTGATTAAAAGAGGATTGACTGACTTCAGCTAAAATTGAGCTGGGATAGCAGCTTCTTTTTGGAAATGGACTATAGTCACAGAACTGGCTCTTCCGCTTCTTATGTCTTCAGTCTAGGACAGAAACTAAAAACTATTGGATATCTTGGTTCTCTAGATTGGTACTTTCTGGTACTTTTCAGCTTCTATGAATGTGTGAGTCAATTCCTTAAATATAATCTCTTTGGTTCTCTGGAGAAGGCAGACAAATAAATGCCTTTTAGGAGAAAAGAATATACAAAGTTGGTAGGAAAGCAGTGAATGACAGGGAAAAAGTCTGAAATGAAAGTGTTAGATATAATCAGCCTTTGCATCCAAAAGTAAAAATTCATATTTTTCTTTACATATGAAAAGAAGCCATTGAGTATTCTAAACAAATATATAAAGCAACTTATTTCTTTAATTCATCCTTTTGGCATGTGGAATGTGAATTGTACACACACACACACAACTGAAAGACCCAGTAGGAAACAATTACAGTGATTCAGATGAGATGATGGTAGCTCAGACAAAAGTGATATTAATGGAGAAAGTAAAAACCTGTGCTTTGTCAACATGATTTGCTTGAGTGGTCTTTACAGGAAAGGTAGAATAACAGATGACTCCAGGCTTTTGGCCTGAGCAGCTGGATGAAGTGGCCTTTACTTAAATAGGAAATAGGAATTGTTTGTAGGGAACCATAATATAAAAGTTCACTTTATTTTTGATATGCCTATTAGACAATAAGACATATATGTCGTGTGGAAAGGTGAATAGCTGTCTGAGAATCAGTGGCTACATACATTGAGAAATAATTTGGATTGAAAAAATGTAATCCAGAAAATTGGAGGAGTCAGTTTGTAGAAACAACAAGTTTTTTTTATAACCTCAAACTGTGGTTGGCTATTAGTTGGACTTAAAACTAGACGTAGCAACAAAAATCTTTCTGTGGTAGGAATTTTCCTCTTCTGCACTTCACTATCATGCAGTAGATCACTTCTTATTCCTACTTTTGACACATGCTATGGCAGACAGTCTTGTTATACTGTCAAGAAGTTAGTGAGTGAGCAATGAATCTAATTCCCATGACTTGTGGTCACTTTGGTTTCAGTTAATGTAATATTAAAGAAAATAAGCTTCAGATTCAGCTCATAGGTTAATTTCTGGCCATATAATTATTATCAAATCTTAAACTCTCAGTACCCATTTCCTCATTTATAGACTTGGAATGCTACCCTTTGGACTAAATAGACAGTCTACATAGATTTTAGTACTTGCCACTTGGTAAACATGGGTGTTTATTAGCAGTGTGGATAGAGGTGGTCTATGTTCTTGAGGACCAGTGCTTGCTATATCTGCATCCATGCTTTCTTAGGGCTAGTTTATGAATATAGAGAAATAATGTCTATGGCAGTACTTTAAAGATAAATTAGCCTACACAAAATTTCAGGGGTGGTTGCAATTATAATTACTACTTGTGGCTATACAGCCAATAAATGATAATGGATACGAATAATTAAACCTAGAACTCTTGCCTATTTCCCTGCATCCTAGTACCTGGCCTATGCATCTGCCTTTACTTGATCTAGAAAAACTAGAATCTAATCTTGACCAAAGCTCTCTGGGCCAAATTTCATGGTAAGTTTTTATAAATGAAGTCCAACAAATTTGAATAGTGGTATTTTCTCAATTGAGTTTAGTTGATCATGGACTATCTGAACCAGGACATTTACCTGAATCCTATCCTTCTTTTTGGTCATAGCATTCCCAGCCTGGTACAACTTGTCTTTAAGTTTATAGAAGTACTTTAGATGTGTCAAAATGGATTAATAATAACTGTAGTTTCCTATATATTGCCAGTATTGATCTAAGGCCCTTCATTTTATTATTTATTTATTATTTTCAATAATGTAATGACTACTCCAAGACTAAAAATCCAAACCAAGACAAATGTCATTAACAAGAACATACATTGTCCTTGTGCTTCTCATTCCCTTGCTTCCTCTTCGGAGGATAAATACTATATTCAATTTTGTGTTTTTAAAATAGTTTTTATCAAATACATACGAATAAAACAATATGTTGTTTTAGAACTTCATAACATGGATGTAATGCAGTAGGTGCTCTTTTGAGACTTCTTTTTTCATTTGATAACTCTTTCATTTTGTTGAGGTTTACTAACAGTTCATTTGCTTTCACTGTTGTATATTATTCCACAGTAGCAATATGCTGCAATTGTGTTTTGTTTAAAACCGTTGATATTGATATGTATGAGTGAAAGGAGTTGATCATTTTTCTTTCTCTTAATGCTTAGTTTTAGCATGAAAATTTTACAGGCTTTATAGAATAATGAGGCAGGGGAATGTTGTACCTTTTGCTGTTCTTTGGAGAATTTGTTTCTTGAAAATTATTTGGAACTCACTATAAATTAATCTGATCTGATATTTTATTTGAAGGAAGGTTTTTAAATTCCTTCTTCATTACATTTACTAGGTATTTGTTTTTTCGGGCTCCCATTTCTTTTTAATTTTATTTTGGTAAGTTTTATTTTTCAAGAAATTTAGATCAATGAACATCATCATCTTAAAAATGTTCAATTTCATGCTTACATACTGTCACCTACGAAACTTCCCTACATGCTGAATAAACCAACTGTGGTCAAAGGTCAGGAAGGGATAAAAGCAAACAACCATGTTCTTACCATCTGTCACCCACCTTTTGTTGTCTATTATATGCCAACCATTATCCAAATATTCCGTTTAATTTATACTATATTCCTAACAGGAGGCATTTCCTGATTACGGATGTAGAAACATGATTCTTCATTCAAAGACATAATTTAACTATGAAGTAGTCAAGCTGGAGACAGATTTGATTGACCCCAAACTTAGGGACCATTGTATCACAGTCTCTCAGTTTGAGTAATTACAGCCTTTTCTCCTTCCATGGGTTCTCAAACTTTAATATACACAGGAATTGCTTTAGATACTTAGTTACAAAGAAGAAAAGAATGAGCAAGGCTAGTCTGAAATATTTATTAGAACTGTAACAAGATCTACCTAGGAATCTGCATTTTAAAGATGTTTTGAGGGGATGGTATTAGGGATTGAACTAAAGGCCTTGTCATAAGTAGGTGCTCTACCACTTGAGCCACTCATTCAGCCCAGTTTTTAAGGGGTCATTTTGAGGTGCAGTCTCACTCTATGACCCAGTTAGCCTGGGCTTCAAATCCTCCTCCTCGTACTTCTTGTGTTATTGAAGATGACAAGCAAATGGAACTATGCCTAGCCATTGTGCTTCCCTGTAATTGGGGAAACAGGTACATGTCATTGCTTCCAGCCATTGAAGGAGATGGTGTCTTGAGAAATTTTATACCTGGTTTACCTGAAACCTTGATCCTCTCCCATCTTCCTAGTAACTAAGTTTACAGGCTTAAGCTACAGCCTTTGGCTCATCTCTTATTTTTGATATAATTGTATCTATAATTTCAGAAATCTTGAACTAAACTGTAATCTTAATATGGGAATAGGTTCTTATTTATCTAATTTCTCAAAAAGAAAGAATAATTTGCTGAAGAAATTAGTGAGAAAATGAAATTTTGGAAATGAATCAATTTATGTATATTTAGGGATTAGATATACTTGTCTCTCGCATTACTATTTCCCCTTTTACTTAGTCTCTATCTACATAATAATCTCTGGAGTTTTCCCCTGTTGCTTAGTCTGTATCTGGTCACTATTATGCTCTGTAGGATAAATGGTCCATACACAATCAGCCCTATCAGTTAAATTGTATCCATTTTTGTATTTATATATTTCATAGAGTTGTGAAAATGTAGCTGGGTAGAGGATACAGGAAGCAGAAGGATGCCCAAGGAACACTAAGTACAACTATAGTCTTAGGGGTTTCAGAAGCATGTCAACTTTTAACTAGATCTTCTTAGCTATCGTTACTGATATCTTGACCACAACTTTAATACTCCCTACTGCTTCTTAGTCCCTAAAATAACTAACCAAACCTGTCATCTTACTAAGCATCCTAACTCACTGGTAAACTTAGAAGTCTATTTTGTTGCCATAAACCTGGGATTTAATATGCCTTTACTTCTTGATAAATTACATTGCCTAAGTGTTAGGTCTCTTCCTGAGTTGATAAGTCAGTCTTTTGGTGCCTAAACAAACAACTGAGAAGTCTTATCCCTACATACCTTTTTGTCTTTAGTATTCTGGTCCATAGTTAAAAAAAAACTTTCACTTTCCTTTACTGCATTTCTAAGCCTTGTTAATTTCTATTCTAAAATACTATTTTATATTTGCAATAAATGTAAGACTCAGCAGTGTCTTACATTCTGAAAGGGGAAGGCAAAATACCTTTGAATTTTCATTTTCTTAATTTTCAGAGAGGATCATAATATTGACCTGCCTTACAGAACATTAGGATTAACTAATTAACACTGAATAGTTCTTTGGAATTGTTAACTACTATAGGAATGCTAAATAGCACTATTAAACATGGAGTCTAAAAGACAAATGAAACTCTAAACTTCATTTGAATGCTATGATATCATGAGCATTTTCTCTCAAAAAATTTTAGAAGATGTTATGTGGTAATATTCCTAGTTCCAAATAGGAAATAAGTATGGAGCATAGATGTCAAATTTTTACACTTTTCCTTTCATTCCTGTTTTTCCATAATATTACATATTCATTTAACAATATTTTTATGGTTTTCTCCTTATTGACAAGCACTGAGCAAAGCCTTGTGAATGCAATCATATTCTCTGATATATATGCATATATAGAGAGATATAGATATAGATATATGCATGTGTTCTCAAGTAAGTGTACCACAATATAGAGATGAAGAGTATGATTTGGAGGAAATTATCAACTGTGAGTACGTTTTTGTGGTGGATGAGAAACTCAGAAAGATTTCTTATAGCTGGCATTAATGAAGCTATGTTTGAAAAATAAGTAGAATTTTGGTAGATAAAGGAAATAACATGAAGAACATCCATGTGTGTGTGTGTGTGTGTGTGTGTGTGTGTGTGTGTGTGTGTGTGTGTGAATATACGGTAGGGGAGTAAACTCAGGGCTTAGCCACTGTCCCTTAGCTTTTTCACTCAAGGCTGACACTCTACCATCTAAGCCACAGCTCTGCCCTTTCTTTTGTATGTTTTTTATTGTAAAAATACTATACAGGTCATTATCTTGCTCATGTAACTGTAACCCCTCTGTACAGTATTTTTACAATAAAAACATATTTAAAAATACTGTACAGAGGGGTTTCATGAGCAAGGTAATGAGTACATTTCCTACTGAACATTGTTGCCTCCTCCTCTGTTTTTCACCTACTCTCCCTTCCCTCCCACCTCCACAACAACCCCCTTCTCCCCCCTACCCTGCCCAAGTTGTAAAGTTCATTTTCAATATAGTGTTTTGTACATCTCATTGTTACAATGGGTCAACCTGTATCTTTATTTCAGCATTTTGTTTTTACCCTTCCCCTCCATAAATTAGAGAAGTGTATATACAAGATGCAGGGCACCGACATCAAATACAGTGAAAACAGAGGTTATACCGTGGGGGAGGAACATACAAAGAAACAAAAAAATCACCTGGTACATTATAAATATGTTAGAAACAATAGCAAGGAAAAAAAAGATATTTGTGTCCCTATCTTGGGGTTCATTTCGCTTAACATCCTCTTGTTTTTGTATGGTTAATTGGAGATAAGAGTCCCACAGACTTTCCTTCCTGGGCTGGATTCACACTTCAGATCTCAATCTCCTGAGTAGCTAGGCTTACAGGTATAAGGCAGTGGTGCCCAGTCTCACATATCCATTTAAAAAAAAATAGAATATTGGTGAACAGGCTGTAGGCCACCAGTTTTTACAAAGGCCTGTAGCATGCAAATACACATAACCCAGCTAGGTAACATGCTAAAGAGGAAAGAAAGAACAAGAACAATACCAACAAGCCAGTCAACTCCAATGGAGAGCTGATCACCCATCTCCCAGGTAATGGGCGTGCCCAGACCCCTGGAGGCACTTGGGACAGGCACTTGGCTGATAGGTTACTGAATCTGTCAGTCTAGTGCCTGGGACTGGGAATTTCCTGAGGATCTGCCTCCTGTGCTGACCTATTTAGGCCCAGACCAGCCTAGCCATGATGACTCCATGCCATGTGTGTCTCTGTTATCATGTCCTGTGTCCTGTCTCCTGGCTCATCTCCAGTCATCACATACCCGTTTTTACTAGGGAAAACTATAGTTAAGAAGAGTTATTTAGCTAATTTAAAGTCACATAGTATACAAATTCCAGGGTCAGGTTTAGCATCCAACTTTTCTCATTGATAGTCAGCCTTTTGTATTGAACCAACTGTAGTGAAAGAAAATTTTGGTAAATACCTATGTAAAATTTTAAATACATTTATCATGAAAAAATTGAAAATCCAACCACGTGTCAGTGGCTCACATCTATAATCCTAGCTACTCAGGATGCTGAAACCTGAGTAATGTGGTTTGAAGCCAGCCTAGACGGGAAAGTCTATGAGATGAGACTCATATTTCCAATTAACCACTAGAAAGTCAGAAGTAGAGTTGTGGTTCAAGCAGTAGAACACTGGCTCTGAACAAAAAAGCTCAGAGACAGTTCCCAAGCCCTGAGTTCAAGCTCCAGGACCACACACACACACACACACACACACACACACACACACACACAATTGAGAACCCACATGGAGTTGGCCCAAGAGAGAATACAACATACTAGGCATAGATAACTAAGCAAAGTTAATATCAGAATATTAAAGTGGATAACAAGGGTTGATTTGTGAGGAATATGAATGGCCATCCATGTGCCAATGAGTAGTAGATATTGAGGTGTAGGGAGAAGTAAAATTAGATAGGTAATTGCATAGATATTGAAAGGGATTTTAATGTTATAATAGGGATGGTTTTGTCATGTTGAATGTGAAATGATAGAATGCCCAAATAGAAGTTAGTAGTGGATAGCTACAGCTACAACTCAGCTAATGAGAGGAAAGCATTATTTAATAATAATTAGCCTAGAAGTGATATCAAGGTCATGTAAATAAATGAAGTCTCTAAGGGAAAGACAGAAAGGACAAGAACATACCAAAACCTCAAGATCTGATCATGAAACATTTTATGGCATTTTAGATACATGCAATTCTTGGCGTTAACGTGGGGGAAAATATAGCATTGAAAGAAGAGATTTGCTTAAAATTATCTAGAAAATTAGTGTTAGGGTTGAAACTGGATCCCCATGGTTTTATTTTTAATCTGAGTCTTCTTTTCTTCTATCAATATTTAATATAACTAATTTCAGTGTGTGGGATAGAGGATTATCACTGTTCAAGTGAAATTGAGATATGAAATGGAAACCAAAATCATGAACAGGAAAGCCATATTGCCTTCTTTAGTTCTAAACATTTCTTGTCCAACAATTCTAAGTTCATCTTGGAACTGAGGACCAGGGAACTGCAGGTTCCTAGGTCATTACACATAGGTTCATTTCTCTCTGCTTTCTTTCCCCTAAGATTTATTGCTGTTAATTTCCTTCATTGGGGGGGAGGGGTTGCTGAGAGACATTTAGCTTACTGCTATGGAGTATGTGACTTCTTTTTCAAATGAAAAATATTTCCTTAGCTGCTATGGAACTTTGCCCTTACTACAGGGTTTATATCCTCTGCCAGCGGACTGCCTTCACATGCTGACTATCCATCTCCAATTACTTCCCCAACAGTGCCCCCTCAAACATACAATTCATTTTTAACCACTATATTCAAATGATTATTTCTATTGCTAAGGTTTAAGTGATAATGTCCTCTTCAAAACTCATGTGGAAACTTAGTCCCCAGTAAACATTGTTAAAAAGTTTGGCTTTTGCAGAAACAGTCAGATAAGTTGATGTTAGGTGAAATGAACCCCAAGATAAGGACTCAAATGTTTTTCCTTTTTTGCTATTGTTTCTAATATATTTATAAGATATTTCTTTGTAGCTTTGTATGTCCTTCTCCCACGGTATAACCCCTGTTTTCATTGTATTTGATATTGGTATAATTTGTGGAGGGGAAAGGAAAAAATAAATTGTTCAAATAGGGATACAGGCGGACCCATTGTAACAATGAGATGTACAAGTCGTTATGTTGAAAAATGAACTTTACAACTCTGGTGCAGGGGTGTGGGGGGCGGGGGGGAGTAGATGGGAAGGGATGGGAAGGGGAAACAAAGGAGGAAAAAAAAAGTTTGGCTTTTGGAAAGCAAGTAAGTCATGATGGATTTGTCCTTCTATACATTTGCCCTTATCAAAATGTTTGAGTTTGAAGGGAACGTATTTTCTTCTGTTCCTTTTATCTTGTAAGAAAACAGGGTTCTGCAACCCTGGAGGATGCAATAAGGTTCCGTCTTGGAAGCAGAGTGTAGTACTTACTAGTTATCAGTCTTGCAAACACCCTGATGATCTTAGAGTTTCCATCCTCCAGAACTGGAGAAATAAATTTCGACTTATATATTAACTAGTTGTATTTTGTTATTTTGTTATAGCATCACAAATGAACTCTGCAGTGCCTATTCTGCACCAAGATTCAATTGAGCTTAAATTATTATTTTTTAAACCTAGTTGGGTCTATGTAACTAAACCCACCTCACATATAAGAGAGTTAAGATTTAGTCAGGCACCAGTGGCTCATGCCTGTAATCCTAGCTACACAGGAAGCTGAGATCTGAGGATTGTGGTTGAAAGCCAGCCCGGGCAGGAAAGTCCATGAGACTCTTGCTTTCAGTTAACCATAAAGAAGGTAGAAATAGAGCTGTAGAGTGCTAGCCTTGAGCAAAAAATCTCAGGCACAGTGCCTGGACCCTGATTTCAAGCCCCCGGGACCAACACGCGCGCGCGCGCACACACACACACACACACACACATATAAATAGGTTAAGATTCTATGATGAATTTGCATGTCTATAGCAACACACTCAGACTTAATATGTTTTACTTGGTTTATTTAAACACTTCAAATGAAATCCATACCAATAAGTACTCTTAGGCCTAATTCTACCAAGCATGCCTCACACTCAGGGAAGCTATGTGTCAAGTCACTTGGTCTGGAGGTCAGGGTAGTCTACCTAGGGTGTCCTCCGAGCTGCTCTGAGTTGCTGGAGAGAGAAGCGGCCACCTTGCTGGGGCAGGCTCCAGTGGAGGGTTGGTTCAACATGGTGTCACCTCGCTCAGAGAGATCATCTTGCTTGGTCTCTGCTGCCCTGAGTTTTTATGTTTTAGGCTGGCCCTTCATTTCTGGCTCTGTCTGATTACTAGGGTTGCCTTGGTGACAGCTTAGCTACTGGTCAGGTCTGGTTATCAATGAGGGTGGAGCTGGCTTGCCTCTGGCTGAGTCTGGTTATCCACGAGGGCTGGTTGCCTTGGTTGTGGCTCTGCAGGCTCCTTGGGTATGTTCTTATCTACCCATTCCATAGTTCTAACTTCTAACTCCTAATTTTACAACTTAACATTTCATATTATTTCACAGCACATATGCATTCAATATATTTCTATTTAGTAGTTCAATATTCAATATCATGTCAATATTCAATAACATACTATGTCAGTACATACTATGTCAGTATTCAATAACACACTATGTCAATATTCCATAATATTCACTACAGATTCAGATAAGATATGTGGTCATGGTTAATAGAATGATTCCCAAATGCATGTATGTATTCCTGCCCCAAAATCTGTGAATGAGAACATTATGATGGCTTTTCAAGTGACCCCAAATAATCACGAGTGTCCCTATAGAAAGAATATTGAAGACAATAATGGAAGACTAAGGTGAATCCTCTATGACTTCTTTACTATGGTTCACTTTATTTAAAGTAAATGTAACACTTTCTAATATTGCCCCTACATGAACTTGTGGGAAGTCTTCCAGGTAATCCTAATGCCAAGAAGAAAGGAACGGTTGATATAATCTCTGTCCTTTTTTCTCTCTAATACACTGAGCAAAAGTGGCTTGGGTTTCTCAGTATACACGTGTGTGTCAGAATGTTGGAGAAGGTGCTGAATTGCCTGAGAATAACTCAGAATATCATTAGATGATTTGTTGCTTAGCTGAGCCCAATTTAGTGAGCATGGGCTCATAGCCAAGAGGTAAGATGAGTTTTCTGTTGTTAAAACAACTCTGCTAAGCCAGACACAGGTGGCTCATGCCTGTAATCTTAGCTACTCAGAAGGCTGAGATCTGAGGATTGCAGTTCAAAGACAGCCCAGGCAGGAATGTCCATGTGACTCTTATCCCCAATAAACCACTCAGAAAACTGGAAGTGGTTCAGTGGCTCAGTTGGTAGAGTGCTAGCCTTGAGCTGAAAAGCTGAGGGAGAACATTCAGGCCCAGAGTTCAAGCCCTGTGACTGACAAAAAACAAAAACAAAATCAACGCTACTATCAGTTAACATTTTTCTTTCTTTTCTGATGGAGAGATTACGAGAACATTCTTCAATGATAATGCTGTTACAGAAAAATTACTATTCAAGTCCATTTAGACAAATTTGCTTCTCTATAGGTCTTCAAATTCACAATAGTTATGATATCTAGAATATTCTGAAGCTCAGGAACAGAAGTACTTCTGAAGCACTTTATAAGGACTTAGGAAATAATTTGTACATCATTTTTTCAAACTAAAATTCACTGAACTAATCTGTGTCTGGCATTGTTTTAGTTATTGGGTCTATAGATATAATTACAAAAGTAGTATTATATAGGTAAAGTATATAGTATTGTATGTAGTGTTATATATGCAAAGATTGAAAAAGAACACAAAATTGCGTGACAAATATTAGAGTCCATTGTTAGCAAAATTCTTTTTTTAGTATATTGTTAGTATAAAAATAATATACAGAGGGGTTACAGTTACATGAGGCAGGTAATGAGTTTAATTCTTTTTGAATCATGTATCTCCTTCCTTCACTCCCAGTTTTTTCCTCCCATCCCCACCCACAAGATGTACAGTTCATTTTCTGCATGGTGTCTAGTTCGTACCACTATTGTATTTGTTCACCCTTTGTTCCACCTTTCCAAAGACAAACTAACAAACAAGATAAAAGGAAAAGAAAATAAAAACAACAACAGCATCTTAAAATGTATCACTTGCTTTTCTTGGAGTTCATTTCATAAAGTATTATTTTATATGATCATAATCACAGAGCTATTGAGCCTTTGTGATCTTCTCATGTCCTCAATTAGCCTCAATGTGTGAATGTCTAGAGACCTATATAATTTATCATATCTTAGTTATGTACAGAAGTAAAGGAGAAATGAGTATAGTGAGCAATAGAGATCTTAATCACTTAGCTATTATTTCATCATATGAATAATAAACCCATTCTCTTACTTAAGCAAGCTTCCAGGTTTATGGCACTGCAAATAATGACATTTTAAGTATTTGTATATGATAATTTCTGTCCACATGTGAGCCTTTTCCTAGGTCATATACATAGAAGTAGGATTATACCTAAAAGTAGGTTCATTAAAGTTGTCATTTTTTTTGTTGGTCCTAGGGCCTGAACTCTAGCCTGTCCCTCAGCTCTTCAGCTCAAGGCTAGCACTCTACTACTTGAGCCATACCACCACTTCTGGCTTTTTTTTCCCTGCTTATGTGGTGCTGAGGAAAACCCACGGCCTCATGCATGCAAGGCAAACACTCTACCACTGAGCCACCTTCCCAGCCCCAGGTTGTCATTTTTTATTAGACTAGTTTACATTGAGATCAGAAGTATATTAGAATGTTATTTTTTTCCACCTACTTAGTTGTTTTTAACATAAAAATTTCATGATTTTCATTAGTTTAATGCATATAAAAGGGTATCTCATTGATATTTTAGTATGGATCTCTAACTTCATATATATTTCAACTCATATTAGAAAATATTTCTTGGGCATTTACCATGTACCCAAACTGTGCCAGGGGCTTGGAACATAACACTGATCCAAAATTTAGGGTGGTGAGTTTGATCATAAGATATGACAAAAGACTAGATCAAGTAGGTTTTTGTAGGTCCTGACAGGTACAGGGTCAAAGTGACCTAAAAGACTTCTCAAGAGAAAATAATTCCCCACCATGCCTGGAGTGCTGAATTCTACACTTCTTTTTTTAAAGTCTAATTTAATTTTATTGTAAAGGTGATGTCAGAAGGGTTACAGTAAGGTAAGTATTGAGTCAGATAATGAGTACATTTCTTGTCAGACAATGTTACCCCCTCCCTTATTTGTGAGAAAACAAACTTTCATTTTTTTAGTTTGATTTTCTTTAGCCATATCTATTTTAAAGTGAAACACAGGCATAAGTGTCATTTTTTTAAATTATTATTGTGAAAATACCATACAGAGGGGTTACAATTACATGGGCAAGATAGTGAATACATTTCTTTTTTTTTTTTTTTTTGTCGGTCGTGGGGCTTGAACTCTGGGCCTGGGCGCTGTCCCTCAGCTCTTCAGCTCAAGGCGAGGGCTCTACCACTTGAGCTACAGCGCCACTTCCGGTTTTCTGGTGGTTTATTGGAGATAGGAGTCTCACGGTCTCTCTTGCCCGGGCTGGCTTTGAACCGCGATCCTCAGATCTCAGCTTCCTGAGTAGCTAGGATTACAGGTGTGAGCCGCCAGCGCCCGGCTGAATACATTTCTTATCAAGCATTGTTGCCTCCTCCTTTGTTTCCCCAAACCATCCTTCCCCTCTCTACCCCCCCCACACCCCTCTACCACCACCTCCCCATCCCTCCACCCCTACCCACCAAAGTTGTAAAGTTCGTTTTTTGACATAACGTCTTGTACATCTCATTGTTGTAATGGGTCCACCTGTAACCCTTTTTAAACAGTTTGTTTTTTCCCTTCCCCTACACAAATTATATCAACATCAAATAGAGTGAAAGCAGGGCTTATACCCTGGGGGAGGCACATGCAAAGCAACAAAGAAATCATCTTATAAATATGTTGGAAACAATCACAAGAAAGAAAAAAACATTTGAATCCTTATCTTGGGGTTCATTTCGCCTTATATCAACTTGTCTGACAGTTTCTGTTTGTCTTAGGCATATACTAGTTATTGCAAATAAGGGAAACCATGGGACCTATGTTTCTTTGGGCCTGGCTTACTTCACTTAATATTTTTTCCAAGTCTTTCCGTTTCCTAACAAATGGGGCAATGTCATTCTTTCTGATGGAGGCATAGAATTCAATTGTGTATATATAACACATTTTCTTGATCCATTTACCTACTGAGGGGCATCTGGATTGGTTCCATATCTTTTTTTCATTTTCTTAACTGTTGATGAAGCAGGGTCATGTTTAGATTATCTGAGTCAAGTAGAGTTGAATTATTTTTGTTGATCCTAAGCTTTGAACTCTAGACCTGGGTACTGTCCCTGAGTTACTTTTCACTCAAGGCTAACACTATACCACTCAAGCCACAATGTCACTTCTGTTTTTTTTTTTCTGTGATTAATTGGAGATAAGATTATTACAGATTTTCCTGCTAGGACTGGCTTTAAACCACAATTCTCAGGTCTCAGCTTCCCAAATAGCTAAGATTACAAGGTGTGAGCCACTGGTGCTCAGCAGGTAGAGTAGAAGTTATATACTCATTCTGTTCTTTTTATACAGACCTGGAAAAATTAGTTTTCCTCTCCAAACCTCAGTTTACCCATCTGTAATATGAACTAGAAATATTGAAATTATTAGACAGTCATGTGACTGAAATGACATTATATATATAAAGTATTTACACAGTATATACACATTCTAATGAAAACTGTTATAGTTTTTATAGTTATGACAATTCCCACCCCCCCAGTACCATGGTTTGAACTCAAGGCCTATTGCTTTTTTGGCTGGCTCTCTACCACTTGAAATATGCCTCCACTTTGGCTTTTTCATGGCTGTTTGGAAATAAAGCAAATGCTGAGCTCAAACTATGATTCTTAAATCTAACAGGTCTGAACCACGAGCACCATTTAGTTAGAACAATTCTAATTGCCCCAAATATTCTAGTTTCTCCTAAATATTCTATCAGGTGTTGTTTCTGTCTTTTTTGTTTGTTTATTTTTGTTGGTTGTGGGGGCTGAACTCTGGGCCTGGGCGCTGTCCCTCAGCTCTTCAACTCAAGACTAGTGCCCTACCACTTGAGCCACAGCACAACTTCCAGCTTTTTTCTGTTTATGTGCTGCTGAGGGATCGAACCCAGGGCCTCATTCAAGTGAGGCAAGCACTCTACCACTGATCCAGCTTCCCAGCCCCTGTTATTATCTTTTTTTAAAAATTTATTTATTTATTTTTTATTTGTGAACATACTGTACAGAGGGGTTACAATTACATGGGCAGGATAATGCGTACATTACTTACCAAGCATTGCAGCCTCCTCCTTTGGTTTACCCTTCACATCCCTTCCCAGCCTACCCCCTCACCCCCAATCCCAACCCTTCTCCTCCCCCC